>NW_004524640.1:1431331-1436390 GCF_000260255.1 Octodon degus
GATATTGTTGAATTTCTTGTTTAATTTCATCTGTGACCCATTGGTTGCTGAGTAGGGTGTCATTTAATCTCCATGTAGTTGAAGTTTTTTCTGGTTTGTTTTGTCATTTATTTCCAGTTTCATCGCACTGTGGTCAGATAATGTGCATGGGATAATTTCTGTTTTCTTACATATACTTAAGCATGACCTATGGACCAGTATGTGGTCTATTTAAGAAAATGACCCATGTGACATTTCCAATCTGTGTTCCTTTTGGTAGATAAAGTAGTTGCAGATAAAAAGCAAATTTGAATTATAGAAGAAATGACTTAAAACAAAAAAAGAGTGTGATGTGAGAATGGTCTTATTTACCATTACCCCTAGATGCACTGGCAAAATATTTGCTACATGTTCCAATGACCTTATGTTCAGTTGGCCTAGAAGACAGTTGCAGAGAGGGAAAGCCTTCTATCATGAAGCACAGCAATGCATCCGAGGAATCGAAGGTTAATACTTCCCCAAGTTCATTTTGTATTCTTCATGCTTCTGAGTAAAGTAGTTAAAGTGAATATTGGTGATGGCAGGGGTGATTGATCCTGATTAACAAAACTAAAGTGGACTATTAATCCACTGGAAAAGAAAAGATAAATATAATTTGAATACCAGGGATCTCTCAAGGGGCCTGCCAATATTATCCCGCCTTGTTATTAAATCAGTGGAAAACTAAAACAACCCAATCCAAGCAGAAATTGATAAGTGACCCAAGAAAATAATCAAAACCTGCTGAGATTGTTGGTGAGAGCCACAGGATACAGAATAAGTAGTGAAAGAAGATAGTTATGAATACCAGCTATGATCCCAATTCTAGTTACAAAAATAAGAATTGTAATTGTTCTCTTCTAATGTGCTTGCTGTACAACATAATATTCATAGAGTTTACATTGTTTTTTAATGTTATTTACTCATGTTATAATGTTTCAGTCTTGAAATGTTAGTAGTAAACACCGAAAGATCACTTATCTTCTACTCTGGGAAGGGAATTAGTGCATTTGCATTTGTAAGCAGGATACTTGTATCATTTGGGTGTAATTATAAACTTGTTTTGTATCTGGAAACTAAATATGTTTTATCAATTAAAACTCTCTTTTAATTTGTGTTTGATGTGAAGTTAACCCAGGATGAATTGTGATATTTTTGTGTTGTGACACTTTGAGTAAGAAATTCCTAGATGATAGGCTTATCATACAGTTGTAGGTATGATTCAATCATAGTTACAGAAGACTTACAGAAGAGTGAAAATCCTTGCAGTTTGGAGAAGCTGGAAACATGGATTGCCTGAAGAAATCCATAAAGATTAAGCAAAACTAAGCCAAGAGAGAGGACAGGAGGACTACAACCACTGAGAATGTCATAGTGGTGTGGCCACATAAGTCCTTTGAAGCTTGGGTCTTGCCATAGATTTCCCTAGATGCTGGACATGGTACTATAAGATATGTTTGTCCTCATGGATTTTGTTCTTACTCTTGCCCTATTTCTTTATAGTCTCCCTGATAGTCCACCTGCTCCTTTGCAGTAGAAAAAATGAGCACTTGATATTTCTTGAGCCTGCTGACTATGGACTGAAATCTCTACAAACTCTGAGTCAAAACAAACCTCTCCTTTCACATGTGAATGATATTGATAATTGTGTTCCATCAACAAGAAAATATTTAAAACAATATATTTCAAAAACTAGAAAAAATTTGAAACAACCAGGATGTTCTTTGTCTTTGTACAAGTTTACTTATCTTAGCTTTCAAAAACGTTTAAGAAAAGTCAATTGAAATTGAGACTTACTGGTTTCTAAGAGTGCAGATCCTGAAAAGAAATAATTAATTCAAAAATACAGATTTCTTTAAATTAACTTATTTTTCTTTTTTCCCTTAATTTTTCCTTTGGATTTTCCTTTATTATTTATTTATTTATTTATGTGTGTGTGTGTGTGTGTGTGTGTGTGTGTGTGTGTGTGTGTTTTAGAGATTTGGGTGTAATCTCTCATATGGTTCTTTTTTTCCTTTATTTTTTTCTTTTTGCTAATTTGTCTTTCTCTTTTCTTTTTCTTTCATTTTTTGTTCTTTTCTTCTGTTGCAGTTATCTAATACTATTAACTTTTATTTAATACTTAATAGGAGAGCCAGCCAAATAGCTCAGTGGATTAAAGTGTCTACAAGCAGGCGCTGAACACCCTGCAGACCCTTCCCTAAAAATACAAAAAAGAAAAACTTAATAGGATCTCCTATCTCACTTTTCTCACCTTCTTCTCATCTTCAAATATTAACATATGAAATTCTACTTTTCTCATGCTCTAGTTATCAATTTTCTCTATCCCAACTTGTACAATATTAAGGTTAATATATTTGTAGATAGTTAATTAACTCTATGCTACTACTCTATTGTTAATGGACATAAAAATGTTCCATTGAGTATTTACTATATGTCAATAGTTGATTTATCTATGTATTTATACTATATTATATATTGCTTCTAGTTGTTAACAAAAGTATGCTATTGGTTCTTAGGCTATGCCAATATCCACTTTGTCTTTGATACTATTATTTTTGCTGATTTTATTAGTATAGCCAAGGTAACAGTCATTGCTGTTAATTAGATTTTTCTGAATGTCAGTATCTAGACTGTCTTGTCACATTAACAATATTATAAGCAGATCCCAGGAAAGTGTGCATTGGTCCAAATACATTGAGCCCCCCGGACTTTCCTGGGACAGAGACAAAGGCCAATTTTTAGGCATGCTTAGAGGAACCCACTAAAAAAGTAGACATTAACTAATGAGATCCTCATCCTAGCAACAAAACCTTCCACTATAATGAATTTACAAGCCTCAGTACACATACACACACACACAAATTAGAAATGTGAGAAGTCAATGAAATGCTTCCAAAAACTCTCAAGTCCTCCAATGCTGATCTATGGGGCATTTGGAGAGAAGAAACCAAAAATCTCACAACCAAACTATTCAAAAGGATAACATGGCTGAAGAGATAGTTCAGCGGTCTAAACACCTGCCTGGCAAGCATAAGGACCTGAGCTCAATCCCCAAGACCGCATGCTGTGCCAGCCCAGGAACCCCGAGCATGCCATGCAGGCCTCCAAAACCAGTTGTGTTGGTGCTCGCCTGTAATCATAGTTCTGGGAAGGCTGAGACAGGAGGATCACTACAAGACTGAGCTGTGTAGTGAGACCCTGCACCAAATAAATAAATAAAAACCAAAACCAAAAAAAAAAAAAGGATAACAGAAGAGATAGAAAAAGATCGGTAAGATGCTTGATGAACAAAAAGAAGATATAACTAAACAGACAGTAGAGCTAATGAAACAACTAGGTAGCTACAGAAGACAACTATAAGCTAGTGGGGCTAAAAAATGATTTAAAACATGAATTCTCAGCATGAAGGAGAATCACAGTAGCAAAAGTTACAAACAGAAATTAAAATTCTATTGACTGCAGCAGCAGACACGACCAGGGTGAGCAAAGTGTAAGAACTAGAAACCAGGATGAGCACTAGAGAAAAAGATCTTGAAAACAATAACCACTACAAAGACAGCAATATGCAATGTACTAATTATTGAAATTGTCCTATGAATCGGTTTTGAAACTGTCTCATTGCTATTTGTCAATGAAATAAAAAAAAAAAAAGAAAATAACACAACATCAGTAAGGGACTCAAGTGCCACTAGGTGGCACTAAGAAGACTAGGAACTAGTGGAAAATCAGAAGACAGCACAAACGGCATAAAACATTGTTCATTAAAATAATACTGGAAAACTTTCTAAATACTGGAAAAGAATTGAACATACAGATAATTGGCACCTACAGAACCCCTAACGCTATCTAAAAATAATTTTTGGTGTGAGGAGAACCTTTCAAAAGATAAAAGTAATTGAATCCAAGCTATTTTTATTCCTATGTGATTTCAGACAATTAGTATCTTTTAATCACAGTTTAATATATTTAAAGGGAAAAAGATAAAAGCTTCATTTGCATAGTTATTGTGAGAAGGAAAATGAAATTTTTCACTGACCTAGTAATGATTCAAATATAAAGGATTATTAAATGGTGATATGAATTAGTAATGCCTTATTATACTCAAAATGATACATTTGGGGAATTAACATAATCAAAACAAGAAAGAAATGAAGGAAATGCATACAAGACAACTTACCCAAGTGCTCTGGACTCATACATCCTACAGACCCCTTGTGTTCTGCAGGCTGTTGTGGACCACTTTATACATGTTCTGTCCACCATGGCCCCAAAATATATTGGAGCTAGCATTCCCCCTGCAATGTGAGATGGCAGGCTATCAATCAGTGGCGGCTGTCAGGTGACACTGCGTGGGAATCTGCACGGATCAGCGCTGGTTTCTACATCACACTTCTATTCCACTTTATTTTAATCTGGCCCAATTTTTGGAATAAAGAAATCTTAGAACGATAAGGGACTGATAATTGAAAACAAAATCTTAGGAAAGTGCTACTGATTAAAATGGTGGAGACATTTGCAGATTATGAAAACTTAGAGCCATCCTCTGAAACTGCATCAAGCATTTCTCCAAAGAGTACCACTGACGTGAACAAACTTAATAAATTAACTGTTAAGGTCACAAGAAATTTTGTCTCAATCATTACTAGAATTTTCAACTTTCTGGATTTTTTTTCCAAATAATTCTCAATTAATATATAACAGTATAACTTTTCACAACCCATACCTATATTTTACCCAAGAAAACTGCCTATGATTTCCAAGTTTGATCCTTAGTATGTATTTTGCCATGGAAGCATTGGATTTCCCTAAATCATGCATATGACCCAGCCAACCTAAGTACAATGTCAAATTACAATTGTATAATTAAAGTAGCAAAATTCCTTTTTAAATTTCTATGACTGGGCTGAGTCTGTAGTTCCCCATAGAGCTCTTCCATAGGACATATGAAGGCCTGAGTTTGACTTTACAGCAGAGCCAAAAAATAAATAAATAAAACTAAAATTAAAATAACATTCTCTGTTCTTGGAAGAATTTCTTC
>NW_004524640.1:1436490-1438354 GCF_000260255.1 Octodon degus
TTTTTTTTTGGTGGAACCAGGGATTGAACTCAGGCCCTTGCACTTGCCAGGGAAGCGCTTATTCTACTGAGCCATCTCCCCGGCCCCCCTGTTCATTATACTTACAGAAACCTAATTCCTGATGCAGTGAGGTGAATCTGAAGCCATGAGACTAACTCTGGGGAAAGGCTGTAGATATAAACTAACATTAACAGAGTTACGATGACAGACTATAATGAATCAACTGACTGTAATCTTATACCAAAACTCTATAAGTGTGTGGCAAGTGAAAATTATGCTGCATCAGGTGGCAGGCTTTCTAGGGGCAAGATGGTTGATGTACTTCAATTGTACAGCTGCGTTGGTGGCAGGCATTAAGTCAGAATCCAAAACTTTTAATATGGCTTTACTTTTTATACCTCTTTTTTATACTTTTCTGCTGGATGGCTGAGATGTAAAAGGCTCAAAGTCAACAACTTTGGACCTTACCAGTCCTATAGGTAACCCACTACTATTATGGACTACTGGACTATATTGGATTCTTTTGCTGAATTCATGCAACTATTATATTTAAATGGCAAAGGAATACCCATCTCTGACAAAACTAAACAGAAAAAGGGGATGCAATTGAAGGACTATTTTGTATCTGTATATACAAAATAGTTAGGATAGACATACAGCTACTTTCTCTTAATTCAATAAGAAGAAAGATTTGTACTAACAGTGCTTGGACAAGATATCATGTCTGCATTTTGTACTATGAATAACCACTAAGAAGACAACGATATCTAATGTATTAATTATAGAAACTGTCTTACTAATCTGTTTTGAAACTTTCTCATTACTATTTGTTTCTCAATAAAATTAATAAAAAAACTTTTAGTCCACACGTGATACCTCCTTGTTATATTCATCATCACCATGTGCACATAATTTCCACACTGTGCGCTTGCCTCAATGATCGTTTAGGTAAATCTGCAAACTGCTCCTATCTAGAATGAGGAAAAAGAAAGTGTCACTGAAGAGTTAAGAGAGGAAAAGAGTCAAGATGAGGGCTCATGGTGAACCAAAGACATCTGACATTAAAGAAAAGGCTGAATCTTACTTAAGCCCAATTCATTGCAGAAAGTGGTTCACATTTCCAAGCCTGCCCAGTGCAACATGTGGTGTCTGGTTATCAAGCTATGAATCCTTCAAACCTGCTTTGCCATAGGGACATCGAACACTCCATGTTAAAAGACAAGCCTTTGGAGTTGACCAACTTAAAAAAATTGTGAATAGAGAAACCACAAGCTTCCTACAGGCCACTGCTCCAGCAAATGTGTCTGTACCAAAAAGAATCATTGTAGTGGCTAACCATGTTGCTAATGCGAGGGAATCTTTTAGTGTGGGTGAAGAGTTGATATTGCATCCATCTGAGGATATTTTTCATGAAATTTAGAACAGGACAGAATTCTGAAAGTGGGACAGGTCCCTCTTTCAGCTCACACCATGTCTAGAAGTTGATGAGCTAGAGGATGTTGAAGTTCAATTATTAGAGATTATGAGTCAGCGTGGCAAACAATCTAAGTAGATGAGTCTACCAATGCTGATAAGGCAGCAATGCATGTTACTGTGTGTTGGATAACTATTTAAGTTTCTGAATGATGACACAGCAGGAAAACTGAATTCATTAATTTATGTCTATGCATAGAGGGAGAGACTGTCATGGCTGCGTAGCGTTTTGTATGCAATAGTCAGATCTAAAACATGGATATGACTCTATGCACTGTGTCATCCACAGAAAAATGCTGGTAAGCCAAAAAAATAATTGTAAATTAAAATTTTATTAGATGTGACCAAAATGATCAATCCCATTAAAGTGAATGCCATTAGTTCATGTCAG
>NW_004524640.1:1438454-1442038 GCF_000260255.1 Octodon degus
CATACCTATATTTTACCCAAGAAAACTGCCTATGATTTCCAAGTTTGATCCTTAGTATGTATTTTGCCATGGAAGCATTGGATTTCCCTAAATCATGCATATGACACAGCCAACCTAAGTACAATGTCAAATTACAATTGTATAATTAAAGTAGCAAAATTCCTTTTTAAATTTCTATGACTGGGCTGAGTCTGTAGTTCCCCATAGAGCTCTTTCATAGGACATATGAAGGCCTGAGTTTGACTTTACAGCAGAGCCAAAAAATAAATAAATAAAACTAAAATTAAAATAACATTCTCTGTTCTTGGAAGAATTTCTTCAATTCTCATACACTTATGTCAGCAAGCATAAAGCAATAGTGCCAACCCAGAGTCTGTGTGAGGTTTCTGTCTTTCTAGGAGAAAGACACCTCCATTATGTCTAGAGGTAGGAAGAGCCCAGCAAGTACAGAGGTGCCAGAGAGAGAGATGGACAGCACAACACAGGGCAGAGAAGACTGGTGTGGGATCTTCACAGCAACCCCATCTTGAGTGTCAGTGAATTCCTACAATTTGTATATCCCCATTGGAGGGTTGATGACATTCTTCTCAAATCCACTTCCTGGCAAGGTTTCCACTGTAATTTTCCCACAGTCTTATACCTCTTTCCTTGGCTTCCAGTCGCCCCAGGGTCTGGCTCCCTCTACTTCCCTAACTTCTGCCATTAGTGATTGGTTGCCTCAGGATGAGCCCTCTGCCCACCCCTCAAATGAAGGATCAGCTTAAATTTTTAATTTTTTTTAATGTATTTGGTACAGGATCTCACAATGCATCTTGGACTACTAGTGATCCTCCTGTTTTCAGCCTTTCCAGCACTGGGATTACAAGTGTGCACCACCATGACCAGTCTCAGTGGCTGGTTCAGTGCACCTGGGGGCAGGGCCAGCATGGTATGTGGTTCCAGGGATCAAACTCCTGTCCCTGAGCTTGCCTAAGCACATGCTTAGTCCACTGAGCTATCTCACTGTAGTACCCACAAAGGTTAGGTTAAAAATTGTTAAAATAACAGTGAGTATCTGAGGAAAAGTGGCAAAGCATAACAAGGTGAAGAATCTGATTTCCCAAATCTCTGACAAATCACCTCACTTGAATACTGAGAAATAGGCCTTTAAGTTGTTAGAGCTTATGATGTTACTCTAAACGTCACAAGGTCCTACGTGCTTGATAATCTAAATGTTCTTTTAATGCAAGATGACTATTTCACAGTCTGGGTTTTACTCTCCGTGGCATTTTTTGAATGTCTGGAAAAGGTTAGACATTAGGCTTTACAACACTTTTAACAGCAAGGAGCTCCATAGCTAATATTAAAATTACACTGTTTTTTGAACAAACTGAGCTGATTCAAATCATTAGGACTCTCAAGTTGCTTCAGGCTTCACCTACATAGTGTCCCATTTATAAAAAGAGCTCTCTGCCCACCTGGAAGAAGTACCCCTAAGTAGAAAATTCATATGGATCACCTATCTTTCTGCTATAGTGTCTAATGCAAACATGATGATGCTTTGGTCCTAAATGATTGATTTTAGAATTAGCAATCAAATCATCTTTAAGGCCACAAGGCTTTTCTGTCTCCTTATTTGTTATTTTACCATGAAAGTAGAAATGATTATCACATTTTCTTAAGTTTTCAAATAATCAGTAATTAATAACATTTAATTCTTATGCCTTGACATGAATATTTGTCTCCTGATCCTAATATATATCTCTTACCTAGTGTTCGTAAAACCAGCAAATGGAAACCCATCGAAAGGGACTTCAAATCAGGTTGAACAATTCTGAAATAAGGCAAAGGCAGCGTAACATTAAAAGGTTTTAAAATATCAAATGGAATTCAATATTAAAATAATATCATTTTTTCTTCATGACTGACTGAAAACCCTCAAGTGAGTGGCACACATTAGACAGTTGTTGTGTTTAGTTTTAAAAGGTACATACTTCAGAGATAATAATTATCACATTATGTTTCATATGTTATGATTTCCAGATAGATTCAAAAGCAATTTTATATATTCTTCTTATAAAAACCCCACCAGAACAAGACTATAACAGGTTTTGTGGTGCTTCTGAAGACGCTGAGCCTACTGGCACCCTTCAGCGGCCACGGCCTGCAGAAAAATAGCTGATCCCTTTTCCTAGGCATAGGTCTCAGCACAGCTCTCTTGCCTCACTTATTTATGTCAGTGATGTAACAGAAAGTCTCACTACTGTATTTACTGAGCTACATAATGCAACCCGGCTCATGTAAAATGTTATCTGTATTCTACTATCTATGGTCAATACTATTTTATTTTATTTTTTATGTATTTAGTGCAGGGTCTACAGGGTCTCACAGTAGATAGGACTCTTAGTGATTTTCCTGTCTTCAGCCTCCCAAGTGCTGGGATTATAGGCATTATTAGCATCCGCCACCATGCCCAATCTGGTCAATACTATTTTAAAAATACACAGCCCATTTGAATCCACAGGTAGAGATTTACTCAGTGTTACACTTAAAAAATTATTTCCATGTTCCATTTCCCTTTGTTCAGTAAGCTGATGTCATCACTACACCAGTGATAAGCTAATACGTAGCCAGCCAAACAAAATTATTTGGTGGCTGTGGAAGTACCGAGTTTCCTTGAGGGAAGAGACTGCAGCTAAAAATAAAAATCATATTTATAGCCATACTGGACTGAGTGATACTGTTTTGTTTTATTTTATTTTGTTGAACTACTTGATGAATATTCAACAAACATTTACTAAATACCTCTTAGGAGATATCACGCTAGTTTTAGTTTTTGAAAATTAGGAGACAAAGGATGATTCATATCAACTAAATGGTTTGATATGAAGATTAGAAAATAGCTATTTAACCTCTTAGTCTCAGTTCACTTACTTGTTAAGTGGGCAGAACAATGCTAATCACAGATCTTGTGAGTATCCAGTGCCATGAGGAAGTGCCTTATACCTCAGCTTTAGTCACCTATACTTGGTTTGCAATCCTTAATGGAAAAGTTTTATTTATTGAGGTGCTCAAAAGGGTTTGGTAAAACTAGGAGTTGTGGTAAATGCCTAGAATCCCAGCTCCTTTAAAGGGTGATGCAAGAGAATCATTTCAACTTCAGAGTTCAAAATAAGCCTGATGAGAGGCTTGCTTCATGAGAAATAATGAATTCTTGTCTCAAAAACAAACAACAAGAACAGCAAAAGGAAAAAAGAAAGAGATTTGAGAGCTTACAAAATTTCACAGGGAAAAACTGAATTAAGCAAAGCATATTAAAATTTAAACTTAGATGGAATGGTTAACAGCAGCAAATCAGCCTTTCTGAGATTAAGAGTCCAGATGCTGGAATGTAGTAATATGAGGAAGAGAAGGAGGGAAGTCTCTGGTATTAGCAAGGATTTGTTGTGTGAGTTGAAGCCCAGGTAAAGAGCAAAGAAAGGGATGCCAAGATAGAAGATGGAGGTGGGGAAGACGGTGCTTTCTCCCTGAATCCCAGTTCTTAGTGTGAGAGAAGCACCACAAGCCTACTGAGGCACAGTGTCTGTAGGTGACTCTAGACATCT
>NW_004524640.1:1442323-1443484 GCF_000260255.1 Octodon degus
CTGTGAGCTGAGTAATTCAGGTCCCAGCCTCACAGCTATACACCAGGATCAGCCTGAACTTTGATGGCCTTGAAATCACAGGCTGGCTGAGATCATCCACCACCCCACTACAATTATGCTGCAGGCTTGCTGAGGTCAGCCAACATGGATCTGAATGTTGTCTGCCCCCTTTGTCTACCAATGACAACAAATACAGTTCTGGAGGGGACATAAATTTTCCTTACATCTTATACTTTTTTTTTCTTGATTATTTTTGTTTTTATGTGAATGTGAATATTGTTTCTAGTTTTTTGTTACTTTCTTCTCTCATTTCTGTTTCTTCCTTCTTACCTTTTTATTCTTACCAGTTTCCCAAAGCTTTCATAATCTTGTTTGGTCCTTCAGCCTTGCTTCTAATCTATTTCATCTATTTTTCTGCTCTTTCTCTATGTTTTCTCTTATTCCTCTTAAATTTTCCCCCTGAGTGTAAAATTACTCTATTGAGAGGGTTTTTATGTATACAACTTTCTGGTTTGTTTTAGATTTTGTTATATAATTATAAATTTTTTCCACATGGTTAAAAGCTTCAAATTAATAATTATGACAGTTTATCATTTCCTAAGTGGTGCCCATTGTTTTGTTATTAACTGATCATGCTACTTTGGCCAAGGTAACATAGTTATTCTAATCAGTTCTCCCAGGACCGGGGAGATGGCTCAGTGGAATAAGTGTTTCCCTGGCAAGCTCAAGGGTCTGAGTTCAATCCCCGGTTCCACCAAAAAAATGAAAAGAAAGCTCAAGGCTGCCAAAAATGTCCTGCTTCTAATCAGTTCTCCCTTATACTCCAAGACACACATTATCTTAGGGTCATAAAAAGCACTGTGGACCAAAGCCAAAAAGAAACCAGGGAAAGACCAAGTCAGTAGCAACTTTTCACCTCCAATAAATTACAGATGTAGGAACTTGCAACATACTCAAAACTCAAAGCCAGCTACACCTAGAAGACATCCCTGAAAGATGTCTTCCTAATGGAGACATGTCCATTTCCCAAGGAGTTCTTGATAATAGCAATAAAGCTTCTCACCACAAGCACCATAAAGATGCAAATGCAGAAACTGAACTTAAAAAAATAGAACATGAGAAGACATGGAAGTAAAATTCAATCTTAGACCCAGTCCTAGC
>NW_004524640.1:1450268-1454980 GCF_000260255.1 Octodon degus
ATTTGGAGCCAGAAGAGACAGAGAATAGCAAAAGCAATTCTAGTGAACAAAGGAAGGACAGGAGCGCATCAAAATCCCTGACTTGAAATTACATTGCACAGATTTTCCATAGTGAAAACAGCACAGCACTAGCCAAGACAAATCCAGTGGTCAACAAAACAGATTCAAAGATGAAGAAGCAACTCTAGACACACTAGGCCACCTTGTGTTTCACAAAAGCTCCAAACACCTTCATGGGAAGAAAAGTAGCCTCTTTAGTAAGTGGGGCTGGAACAACTGCCTTTACACATGTCAAAGATGAAAGCTAGACCCATATTCCTCACTGGGCACTAAACTAAAATTAGAAGGAATCAGTGATCTAAATACTAAAACAAAACACTCAATCTGCTGGAAGATAGACTAAGTAGAACTCTTAAAGACATCAGTCTTCAAGACTGATGAACAAAATCCTCATTGAAGAGGAAATTGTATAAGAATCAACAACTGGGATCTTCTATCTTATTAAAAGCTTTTCCATTACAAAAAAAAAACACTATTAGAGTGAAGGGAAAACACACAGAGTGGGAAAAAGATTTTGCCAGCTGTTCTTATACAAAAGACTAATATCTAGAACATATAAAGAATTAAAAAAACAAAGCAGATCGTTCCAAGTTCAAAAAGACAAACCAAAAATGAGAATCTGAATTGAACACACACTTCTCAGATGAAGAAGTACACACAGTAAATACATGTATGAAAAAGTGTTCAACATCACTGGTCATTCCAGAGATGCAAATAAAAAACAATGCTGAGATTGCATCTCACTTCAGAAAGAGTGGCTATTATGAGAAATCAACCAATAACAAATATTGGTTGGGAGTCGTGGGAAAAAGAAATCCTTGTTGGTGGGGAGGTAGACTGGAGCACCCAATGTATAAATAATGTAGAAATTCCTCTAGAAACTAAAACTAGAAGTTCTATTTAATCCAGATATTCTCCTTCTTGGTATCTTTCTAAAAGTGCTAAAAGCATCATACCACAGTGATATATGACACCCATAATTACAGTAGCACAATTTTTAATAGCTAAATATTGGAAGTAGTTCAAACCCTCACCAATGAATGAATGGATAAAGAAGATATCGTTTTCTTATAGGATTCAGTACTACTCTACTATAAAGGATACTCCTGAGACATTTCTAGGTAAATAAATGCACCTTAAGACCCTAAGGATAAAAAAGGACCAAAATGTAAAAGAGATATTGAGAAACAAGAAAAAGTATTCAAATGGGAAGGAGAAAAGAGAGAGTGGTTGGGGGAAGGAAGGAAGGAAGGGAAAAGAGAAAAAAAAGACTACATGCAATATAGTGGAAACAAAAGCTTAGAATATAAGTAAGGGAAGAGGAGCTGAAGGAAGAGGAGGGGTTTGGGGGAAAGAGACTGAAAATACATATTATGTATGGCTAAAAATTTCCATATCATAAATGGTATCATTATATCTAAAATGTACTTATACAATTAATTTTTTAAATAAAATAAATAAATTTAAACATATGCTGAAGGCCACCAGAGAGATCTGGAAGGATAGCCCCAGAAGTTTGGATAATTGTACTGTCAATTTCTGCTGGTCTTTTGAAAAGAGCAATTAATGCTTAATTTTTTTTTACTCTGATTTTTTCCTCTTTTGAATTTCTTATAACTTCCTTGTTACTGTTTTTTTTCTTTAAACAAATCTTACACATTTATATCTGGCAATCTGAACAACTAATTTAAAGATAGCATCATGTAATACAGCAACCATTGTTGAATTCCTATTACTTTGTTTAGTGAAATCTAGTATCATTTCTAATGTTTATTTCTATCACTATTTTGTATTCTTTAAAAATAAAAATGTTTTTATTGTTAAATAGCTATTTTATTTTAAATAAACATACTATAGTTATACATTAAAAATAAAACACAAAGCATTCAGGTTCTGAGGTTCTTCTAGCTTAGTGGAGGGCTCTACATTGAGTCTTGGGTTAGGAAGCCTGCCCTGTTACTGATGGAGGTGGAACATGCTACAAAGGAAATGGGGAAATTAGCACAAAAGGGAAATTATTTTCTCCATTAAAAATCTCTCTCTCAATCATCACATTTGTCAAGAGAGATTTTGATAAGCACAAGACCACAGATTATCACTGCTGAAATTCTCTCACAAGTGCTTGAAGTGCCATTTCTACTACTTTTGATTTTCAAAGGGCACACTTGTGTTTCACACTAGTAACCTGAGAGACAAAGTGAAATTTGTTATCAATGCCACTTTTCATCCAAGGAGAGGCCCCACATGCAGAAGAACTAGGAGGGCTAGCAGGTAGGGGTAATATTCTCCTGCAAAGGGGCCTAAAAGCTTCACCAACAATTCAGCAGAAATGGTCTGCCTGTGTAACACAGTGACTCAAAATAAAAATCACAGACAGCCCTACATTTACATTTCTGCACACTCACATGCATCCTCATATTCACACTCATCCTACTTGTGTTCACATACATACCTAAGTGTCTCTGTGCACCCACCGTCATCATGTAAGTACTTATCACTGCTGTGTGACGTTGACTTCTGATCTTCTATTGAGCACATCTAACACAACAAAACATGAGCCACTGCTATGTGAGCAGTTGCAGCCTAGCCAGGCAGCCTTCCTTGGTTGCTCAGCTATCCTTGCTGCACTGAGCCCTTGCTCTGTACCACCCTGCAAGCGTATGCATAAAGATCCCTCTCACAAAACGTGAATCAGACTCTCTTTGGAGTCATTCTAGGAGGTCTCACAAAATTAATGCTGGGCGTGTTCTTTTACCACCATTTACTCGAAAATCATGTATCTCAATCAAGTCCTTCTTGTTGAAAATAAGTACAACCTTCTGTTTTTCCTTAGTACATTATTACCTCCAATCCTGCTAAATTTTTCTTGACAAAGCAACCAGACTAATCTTTTAAAGAGGTAAGTTATCACAGCAACTCTAGGGCTGGATCTCCTTCCTGCCCTCTTAATACTGTTAGAAGGAACTCCAAAGTCTTTATATGGCCCACATGATCTGGGCTGGGTTATCTCTTTCGATGTGCTTCTCATTTCTCTCTTCCTTATGACTTTCTTGACCTAATATAGATGGAGTGCACTCTGCTGCTGGCCTTTGCCTATACTGCTACCTTTCTGTACTACTTTTATCGGCCTCCATGTCACTTTGGCTGGGACTCTCACATTTCACATTTTAATCCAGATCTCTTATTATGTTTCTAGTCATATGACAAAACTGTTG
The DNA here is from genome assembly GCF_000260255.1 of Octodon degus. NCBI lineage: Eukaryota > Metazoa > Chordata > Mammalia > Rodentia > Octodontidae > Octodon > Octodon degus. The sequence continues at coordinate 1,453,544 of NW_004524640.1, forward strand.
AAAAATCACTAATTAAAAAATAAGGGGGTTGGGGAGATGGCTCAGTAGAATAAGCGCTTCCCTGGCAAGCGCAAGGGCCTGAGTTCAATCCCCGGTTCCACGAAAAAATAAATAAATAACACTGAACTCTATATTTTATTCTATACTCAGTTTCGCAAAGAATTTTTTCAATGAAATGTTGGTTATTAATGAGTGTTAATGAATATATTTCAAAACTAGCAATGGTGACTTTAACCATAAAATCATAGTTCTCTGTTGTCAATGATAAAGCAGTACCTTCCAAACTGCTATTGACAGTTTATACTAAGGATTATTGAGTTTCAAGTTAGAGTGACCTGGGTAACTTTCCATAAGTTAATGAATCTGTAAATTGTCAATAAGAAAGTTTCTCTATACAAGGAGGTATTTTGCATTAATGTGAAGATAGCTCTATCTGTGAAATAATTTATTATACTTTGGGAAGATGACATGTCAGAGTAGAATTTAAATCTCTGTTGTCTCAGTTTACAGTTCTATATGCATTTTAACAAACAACTTCCCTTTTTTATGTTTCCTTTTGGCTGATAGTAAAATTATTATCAAATAGGTACGTTTTAAACAATAGGGGGCATGTGGGTTATAAGGGGTTCTCAGGTTAGCTCAGTTTTTTAAGTGCCTGCCTCAACAAACCTAGTCAGGTGCAAGGGACTGTGTGTTTTTTGTTTTGTTTTGGTTTGGTATGGTTTTTTCTATTTCTTTTTTTTCCCATAATTTTATCGAGAAACAAATAGCAATGAGACAGTTTCAAATCAAATTGGTAGGACAGTTTCAATAATTAACACATTGCATACTGTCTTCCTAGTGGTTGTTATACAAGATACAGACCTGATATCCTATTTACAAACACTATTAGAACAAATCCCTCTATTCAGTGAATTAAGAGAATGTAGCTATATATCTGTCCTAACCATTTTGAATACACAGATACAAAATGGTCATTCATCTGTATCCCCTTTTCTTGTTTAGTTCCATCATTTAAATATTATAAGTGTGTGAACTCAGCAAAATAGTCCAGTAGTCCATAATAGTACTGGGTCTTCTGCCTGACTGGCAATGTCAGAAGTTGTTGACCTGAATCTCCTACAGCTCAACATAACAACATGGCTTTACCTCTTATACTTTATTTTTATACTTTTCTGCTGGACGGTTAAGACCAAGATAAAGCAAGACCTATGTAACAAGAATTGTAGCTTTTGTATCTGATAAGGTCAGTCAAATCCCCTCAGGATTTATCCTGACTTCTCTTCACAAAAACCATGAAGGCAAGAAGAGCATGAAACAGAGTACTTCAAGTCCTCTATGAAAATAAATTCCAGCCCAGACTACTACATCCTGGAAAACTCTCTTTCAAGTTTGATGGAGAAGTGAAATATTTCCATGACAAAGAACAACTAAAGA
>NW_004524640.1:1455325-1466648 GCF_000260255.1 Octodon degus
AGATATTAACCTTAACAGATAGCCATATTTATATACTTATATAATTCAAGGTCTAGAATGAAGTCTTTATATGTTTTCAGTGGAGCTAACCTGTCCCATATCCCTCTCACTGTGTTCCAACTAACATTTCTTTTCATTCTTCAAAAATTTCAGCTCTTTCTGGCTGAGGACATGGGCACATGGATTCTCTCCCTAAATAGGCCTTAATTTGGCTACTTAGTCTTTTCAACTTTAAATCAAATGTCATAAATTTTGAAGTATACTCACTCACAGTATCTCGCTTTCATTCAAAGGTAGTCTATCCCTACTTATTTCATATAGTAATCTTTTTTCGGTTATTATCAAGAACACGTTTCATGTGTATATTTCCAAGTTTATTTGTTTCTGGTTAGTATTGTTATATTTAATATGAGTGCAACAGACACATTATTAGCTTTGTATACCAAGGAATAGTATTCATTAAGCATAGTATCATTTAAAAATATTTAACAAATGAAGAATAAAAACAATGTTGTTTACTTATCTTGTTTTTCTTTTGTCCACAACAATACTATGAGAGACTGTCAAAAGCCATTCTTTTGGTGGATGGAATGCTTAGGATTATTATTGATGGAGATTTGAAATTAGACTTGATACATAAATGTTTTCTTACAATGAAGTTAATAAATGATTCTACCTGACAAGCTAATCAGCATTCAAAGAAATTCGCAATTAAATTCTTTTGAAATCATAGAGATGTTTGACAATGGGAGCAATTGTCAGTCTGTCTCAAAATTCTTAGAAAGAGAAGAAAATACGGAATCTATAGTCCATAATTTAAGGAGACACAAAATTTTATTAATTATGGCATCTAAGTATGACAATAATCCAAAGAAACGTTATTATTAATTAAACTGTACAATGACATGAATCTGTGTCCCAAATATTGTATGAAAAATATGTGAATCACTAAATGTGTTTATAGTCTAACAGAACAGAAAATGCTTTAAAAAGTCATACCTACCTTATGCGTAGCACCGTTACTACAGTGGTTGCAAATGCTGCCATAAGAGCAATCAAAACTTGCACAATTATATAAATATAATAATACATTCCACAATCATCATCTCTTGGGCATTCACCCAAATGGGCTGAATAATTTGTGCTGGGAAAACCAGATACTTCCATACAACTACAGTTATAAAACACCTAAAAAAACAGTTTTTGAAATATTACACAATAAATTCCAAACCCTTGTAGATTTACAAGTATAGTTCAGTATATTTAAGCATTGCCTATTTCATCTAAAATATTTACCAAAAAAATTTATAGTTTTTTTTAAAAAGTCAAAATATCATGCTTGATAGCTAAAAGGCAGAATATATTGTTCCTTGTATTCGTTTCCAGACAAGAAAATGTAATTCACTTTGAACATTCTATTCATTTCTAATTTTAAACTAAGAATTGAAGAAATTAGTGTTTAAAACTGCATGTAAGTTTTTAATTCATGTAAGTTTTCTCAGTGCTTCTCTTTTATCCTCTTTCTACTTCTAAATCATACTTACCTGTTCTCTTTAACAGTCTCAAGTGAGTGTTGGAGAGTGTTTAACCAGAGAAGGCTTCAATATAATTCTCTGGAAGGGGCCAACATCTGCAACTAGAGCTGCCATTCAACATGGGGTGCTACTCAGTGAAAATGAAGCCAGTTATTATATTGGCTTGTTTTGCTGAATTCACACACCTACAATATTTAAATGGTAATGGAATACCCATCTCTGACAAAACTAAACAAAAAAAGGGAATACAATTGAAGATCCATTTTTATCTGTATATACAAAATAGGATAGATATACAGCTATTTTTTCTTAATTCAATGAGAAGAAAGATTTATATTAATAGTGTTTGGACAGGATATCATATCTGCCTCTTGTACTATGAATAACCACTATGAAGACAACAATATGCAATGTATTAATTATTGAAACTGTCCTACTAATTGGTTTTGAAACTGTCTCATTGCTATTTGTTTCTCAATAAAATTAACAAAAAAGAAGAAGAAAATAAAGCCAGTTAAAGGTGTTGTAATTCTATTCTGGGAATCAAATGGAACATCCATGAACATATTTAAAGTTAATAAAATGCATGACACTAGTATTGTTAAAGAAAATCAAAACAGAACTCCCAGAGCACAAAAAGTGAAAACTTAAGAACATCCGACTTTAGAGATTTAATTAAGCAAGTAGTTTACGTAATCAGGTCCCTATAATAAATTCTGTTGTAAGCTAAAATAATGCCTTAAGGAAGCTTGTCTTTGAATCTAATAATCCTAAACTGTAGTTACTAGTGGAGGAATTGAGGAGGGATCCATACGTAGGTGCTTTCAAAGTTTTACTTTCTTACTTTTTTCTAACTAGGCATAATGTAAAGGACAACTTTATTGAAAAAGCATATTGGCCAACAAAAACAAATTTCAGAACAAAGAACCTTATGTAATGGCAGACAGTTTATTAATAAGTATTTCTTAAATGCCCTGTTAAGTAGCCCCAAAGCATCAGGAGATGATATGCCTGTAGGAACAGAACTCTCTTGAGGATTCTGCTATCACGTCTTATCCAGGCTTCCCCCAGTGGACAAAGTGGGAATACAAATTAAATGGCACGTTCAGTGAAAGCACTATAGCCATAAATAGGAGAGAGGAGCTTTTAAGGACACTCTAGGCTTTAACTGTGCAAATTCATTAAAGTTCTGCCCTATTTTCGGCAAACGTAGAATACTTTACTCTTTAAAGTTGACCATACCTTTCCAAAGTACCTGAGACAAGAGAAAGATAAAACTGTTTGAAAATCAAACACGAAAGGCTGTGACAGAAAGCAATGCTCACAGCTGGTTGTGTTTCTAATGGTGCAATGGGATTGGGTCCAGAAAATGTATATGCAACCTTGTGAGCATTTGAGTAGACTGATGGTATAGGACTCACCATACAGGCAAAACCCACAGCTTACATGGAAAGCAATATTTTGATTTTTAAAAAATGGCATTTTGGGGCCAGGGAGATGGCTCAGTGGAATAAGCATTTGCCTGTCAAGCACAGGGGCCTGAGTTCTATTCCCTGTTCCAAAAAAAAAAAAAAAAAGGCATTTTACTGTGTAGTTTGGCAATGTGTGCAAAGGATACAAAACCATCCTACCAGAAGTACCAGCCTGAGAACATAACTAACAGATGACAAGAATTAGGCTGTCAAGCAAGCAAGAAGCCACTACTATTTCTTGCAAAGACAAAAGGGTGGCAAGGCTAGAAATGCTCATCAGGATCCATAATCAAAGCTAAATGTAGGTGGTTTTGTGTACAGATTTGTATATAGATTGTCGTTCTAGTGAGGTAGGTAGTGTTCACTTGACTGACTCAGGACTTTCTCCTGAATTTTGACCGCCAAATAAAATGTCACTCAATTGAAATAATATACTTCTTCAGGAAAATGAAATGATCTGTAGTGACTTTAAGTACATTAATGTTCCAGTTGTTACAGTCTCAAGGAAACATAATGGGTCAACCTCAATTTAGAATTAAAATAACAGAAAAACCTGACTGAGTCTTGAAGCAGGATATTTAAATGAAGCTTTGTGTACACAACATGATAGCTATCACAATGACAGAAAACACTGAAATTTTTTATGTTATTTTAATGGGGATATTAGTTATACAAAGATTTAACAAGCAATTATTAAATGTGACCTATGATCTTGATTATGGAGAGGAGCGAAAGCAACACTAATACTTACCGTAGACTTTTCATTGTTAACTTTAGATTTGCATCCTGCCAGACAAGGTGACAAGTAAGTTATTCCATTGTCCCCACACACTGGTTCCCATTGATTTTCATCACAATGGCAGTGTGAGTTGCAGTAAGACACTGGTCCATTTGCCTGAGATGTCAATGGATTAAGTCTGGAAATATATGAGAGGGGGATATCGAAAGAGAGGGGATTTGACTGACCTTGTCGGATACAAAAGTTATATTTTTTTGTTATATAGGTCTTGCTTTATCTTGGTCTTAACTACCCAGCAGAAAAGTATAATAATGAAGTATGAAAAGTAAAGCCATATTAATATGCTGAGCTATAAAAGGCTCAAGTCAACAACTTCTGACAATGCCAGTCCTACAGATAACCCACTACTATTATGGACTACTGGACTATATTGGATTATTTTGCTAAATTCACCCATCTATTATTATTTAAATGGCAATGGAATACCCATCTCTGACAAAACTAAACAAAAAAGAGGATACAAATGAAGGACCATTTTGTACCTGTATATACAAAATAGTTAGGATAGATATACAGCTACCTTATCTTAAATAAATAAGAAAGATTTGTACTAACAGTGTTTGGACAGGATATCCTGTCTGCATCTTGTACTATGAATAACCACTAGGAAGACAACAATATGCAATGTATTAAATATAGAACCTGTCCTACTAATCGGTTTTGAAACTGTCTCATTGCTATTTGTTTCTTAATACAATTAATTTTAAAATAGAGAAGAGGAAGAGGCAGAGGAACAGAAGAGAGAAGCAGGAAGAAACAAGAGAAGGTAGTAAAATATATCTAGGTTACATGTACCAAAGAAAGGAATATAAGAAGGTTGAGCTGCGTGCTTTTTAAGCTTTTATATCTTTGAAATTCAAAGTTCTGGTATGTTGTTTTGATTTACTAAAGTATGAACAGTGGATAGGAATACTCAAAGACTGGAAGAAATAAGAAGAAAGAGGAAGATAAGTTAGGATTACCTTGGCATGTTAAGAATTGCATGCAGTTAATAAAGCAAATGTGGGAAGACTGAAAAGTTAAAATGGACAACTTAGAGAACAAGAGTCTAACAGTAAGGAACACTAATGTACATGGTTACTGAACTGTGATACAAGGATATTTGGTTGAATATGAGCCTTTGTAAACTTTAAATCATTAACTATATTCAGTAGATGTCAGTTTGTAGGGGAATCTTGCCATTGATTTGGGGTAGACCGAAGTACTAGGGATAATTGATACTAGGTGATAGTGAATAAGCAAAGGTTTGCAAACTACAGTATGAAATTTTTATAGAATATTTAGTAATGTAATATTTGCAATGAAAAGCATACAGAAGCAACAGTACTGTCTTTGAAAAAATAAGAACTTAGTAAAATGTCTACAAGTGTTCTCCTATGAAAATAGTTGTTGAACACTAAAGTAGATTTAGATAAAGTTTGTTCAATTACTTTTAGAGAATGTAATTTATAGTACAATCATTAACTATTTAAGTTTAGTGGTTAAGACTAACAGTTTTGAGGTCCATAGGATGGATAAAAGTTTTCAAATCAAAAGCCTTCTTTCATCAGATTTGAGTGAAAATTAGTCACTTAATGTTCAAACATAGTTAAGTACATAGTCTGTACATCTTTTCAAACCTTACTTTCCATGTCTATAAAATGGAGATAAAGATATCCATCATTCATTGTAAGTACCCCATAAATGGTAGTTATTATTTTTACAAGTGACTTTACAGAAGAAATAAATATAAATGCTTAGATTACAAGTTGTATAAATTTTGAAAATTTGTAAATAGAAATCCTCTCAACTAAAATAAAGTTTAGTTAAAGTTGTGTTTTCCCTAGTTTTTTCATTGGATAGTTAACACATTGTGGAATTCACATATTTTATGTACAAACCCATCATAAGTCAAAGTCAAGCCAGCAACTGATTTGTTTTCACATATGAGAGCAAAATTTAGTAGATAACTCATCAAGGAGATACATGTGATATATAATAGAAATTTTGTAATTCCAGGTAGAGTTAACTTCAGTTTTTTAATGAGATATCCTCCTAAAAACATTCCAACTACTGTATTAGGTAGGACTATGATTCCTAAAAAGAAAAAGAGAAAAGTGCTAATTACATAAATATAGTTGTTCTGATATGCCTTTACATATAAACACAGCATGCTAGATGAAACATGGTATATATCAATACAATTCATCCTCTCATGTTTTTTCTTAAGCAGAAGGGTGGCAGGTCCAGATAGAAAAGAGAAACAGTATTGGAAAGACAAAATTAATTTCTTCCTTCCACCAATGAGAGTTTAGTTTCTTTAATTACAATAGCAATGCATGGATGATATTTGTGTCTGAACAGATTATTATTTTTTTTTAATGTATTTCGTACACGGTCTCACTATGCAGCTCAGACTCACAGTGATCCTCCTGTTTTCAGCCTCCCCAGCACTGGAATTACAAGCCTGCACCACTATGCCTGATCTAGGTGGCCAGCTCAGCACACCCAAGGGGAGGGTGGGCATGGAATGTGGTGCAATGGATCAGACCCCAGTCCATGATCTTGCCTAAGCAGGCACTTAATCCTCTGAGCTATCTCACTGGCCCTAAACAGATGATTTCTATGGGGGACGTTTCTTATCCTGGAAAATAACAACAAAAATAAATGCACTTTCTGTTTAAAAGACTTGTTCCTACTATCTAAAATCCCTTACATTTTCAAAATGAACAGTCTCAGCATACAGAAAACCACTCCAATTTGCCTAGTGGGTGAGTAAATTTTCTCATAGAGTTGAATATCTGAGTTAATATCTATTCCATGTTTATTCCTACAGGTGAATAAATAGGCCTATACGTGGTATTTTAAATGTTTGATCCTTTTTATAACATTCATATGCCTTTAAAGTTGTTAAAGAAATAAATTCCTCTAATAAAAAGCTACAACTCTTGTTGCATAGGTCCTGCTTTACCTTGGTCTTGGCCATCCAGCAGAAAAGTATAAAAACAAAATATAAGAAGTAAAGCCATGCTGTTATGTTGAGCTGTGGGGGACTCAGGTCAACAATTTCTGACATTGCCAGTCAAGCAGAAGACCCAATACAATTATGGGCTACTGGACTCTTTTAGAATATTTTGCTGAGTTTACACATCTATAATATTCAAATAACGGAACTTAACAAAAAAAGGGTATACAAACGATTGTATCTGTGTATTCAAAGTGGTTTGGATAGATATATAGTTACATTCTCTCAATGAATAGAATGATTTGTTCTAATGGTGTTTGTAAATAGGATATCATGTCCGCATCTTGTACAGCAATTAACCACTAGGAAGAATGTATGCAGTGTGTTAATTATTGAAACTGTACTACCGATTTGATTTGCAACTGTCTCATTGCTGTTTGTTTATCAATAAAATTATGGGGGAGAAAAGGAAACAGTCCCCCCCCCAAAAAATGTTCTAGCTTGGTTACAGGAAGTCAAAATTTAACCTCAAGAATTAAACTTTATCCTGTCCAATGAAAGGAAAGATTTGTCCTAATAGTATTTGGACAGGATATTCTGTCTGCATCTTGCACTACGAATAACCACTAAGAACATAACAATGTACAATGTATTAATTATTGAAACTGTCCCATTAATCAGTTTTGAAATTGTCTCATTGATATTTGTTTCTCAATAAAATAAAATAATTAAACTATCTTAAATTCAACCAGAAAATCACAGAGTGTACATACATGTGTTATTTCCTTTTTCCCATTATTTCTTTCCCCTATTAATTATACAGCTAGTCTCTCTTAGTTCATTAAAAAGATAGTTCTGTGGTAATATTGTATGGACAAGTTATAATTCCTCTATCTTCTACACTGAATAGCTACTATGAAGACAATGATACACAATACATCAACTATCATAATTGTCCTACTAAACTGTTTTGAAACTTGGTTTCTATTGTTATGTTTATTTTTTCCCTTTAAATGAAGAGAGAGAGACAGTGAGAGGTGGAGGGGGCATGGGTTCCTGGTGCAGTATTTTAGGAAAACCATCTTCAACTTATTCTTTTCTTCTATACTTATGATCTAGTTATACAACACTTGTTAAACATTTAATAAATCAAATGCTGGGATGATAGCTCAGTAGAATAAACACTTGCCTGGCAAGCAAAGGATCCTGAGTTAAGTCCCCAGTACTGCAAATAAATAAATAAATAAATAAAGCATTTATACAATAATGGAGTCATGGGAAGAATGATATAAAAAGTTTTCTTTAAAAAGCAGATTTAAAAAATAAAAAAAAAAATGGGGGTTGGGGAAATGGCCCAGTAGAATAAGTGCTTCCCTGGCAAGCGCAAGAGCCTGAGTTCAATCCCTGGTTCTGCCAAAAAAATAAAAAATAAAAAGCAGATTTATATGTGACACAAATAAACAATGCATAAAATTCAAAAATACAGTATTTGTTTACAATCATGCATATTTTGATGGTGTATTTAAATCTATTTCTACTTTAGGGGTAGGGAGATAGTTGGGTGGTCTGAGCACATGCCTGCAAGCATAAGGACCTGGGTTTGATCCCTGGTACCACATACCCTGCCAGCCCCAGAACTCCAAGTGTACAGTATCAGCCACCGAAACCAGGCTTGGTGGTAGATGCCTGTAATCCTATTGTTAAGGAGGACTGAGACAGGAGAATCACTACAAGTCTGAGCTGTGTGGTAAGATCCAGTACCAAATCAAGAAATCAATAAAAATTTCAATCTATTTCTACTTTTAAAACATTAATGTGTAATTTATGGAAAAGTCCATGGACCAAATCAACATACTGATCACGTTTTAAAACCATTTATTTTAGTTTCTCAGCACTAAATTATAAAGTCAAATTTTGTAAATACAGTGTATAAATGTTCTATTCAAAATGCAACTTTTTCTTAAGAAAGTAGTATAACATGAGTTGTAACTTCAAGGCTAGAGCAATGACTGGAAATTTCCATCAAGTTTGAAAGAACATATGGTAATTATTTACTGAAATATAAAATTGTACTCAAAATTAATTGTCATTTGGAGCACATGTACTCATCATACCTCATCTATCAAGGAAACAGTTAAGAAATACATCTTACCCAAAGTAAAGTTAGCCTGAGGTGCTGTCTGACCATACTGCTGTTCCAGGTACTTGAAGAGATAAGAAAATGTACCAACATAGCAGCTGAAATTCAACAATGTGAAAATCATGGACAAAATATACAGGTGATTAGTAAGGAGGTTTTTCATGGACTTTAAAAGACCTGCAAATGATAAAAGTAGACATCATTATTATAAAACAACTCATATATATAGTAACATAATCACCCTATTCATATTATATAAGATATGAAATTTCATAAACACATAACACAGAAAATCAGAGCATCAGGGAATCCTACTGCCAAAGTTTTCACATGTATTTCTTCATTATTTTCCATGCATATATCAATGTGTATTTTTTCACTTAAAAGTACCTTGTTAAAATTCTACATATGTACTGTTTCATATGTACTTTGTGCTTACAATATTTATTTATTCTTGGAATTCTACCATGAGCTGTATACACACTAAATTTTTTACATGTTTATTCAGCAAAGATTTGGTGTTCATTTAGGTACCAGGAACATGTCAATCCACCATAAAATGTGTCTTCAATTGTTAGCTCACAATTGTTACATTAATAATTATTAAACAGAAATATTAGTTATAACTATAATTCAAGATTTACAGAAATAAAAACATTAAGGTCCAAAAATCTTAAAAGTCCATTTTAGTGTGAACTGTGGATATCTTGTGATCCAGTATATAGTTTACTCCCTCAATAAATTTGGCAGCAGAATGTTTCACCTGTCTTAAAATGTAGGATGATGAGCCAAGGGACATCAAAACCGTGTCTCGGTGACATGATGACAGAAAAATAATGCACAAATTCTGTCTATAAAGGCATGTAAAAATTCATAAATTTTGTCCATAGAAGACACTATGTGTTAAGACAATGATTACCAGTTCAATGAAGTGTAACTTAAGTTAAAGTTCTAAGAGACCACATAGAAAAGCAGCAGGAAGTATTAGAATTAAGAAAGACAAAGTCAGACAGATTTGGGAGATGGCCTGGCATTGAAAGATCTTTCTTCAAGGTTTCAATCAGATATGAACAGCACTTTCATCTAATATTAACTGAGAAGTAGTTTTATCTGTATAGAAGAAGAAAACAGCATTAGGGTAAGAGCTAAAAAGACAAATAAAACAAAAGTGGGGACATTTATAACAAAAGTAAACATTTAAAATGATTAGACCAGAGTTCTCTCCATAGGCTTCCACAGTGAAAAAGGCCCATGATTTGAAAGACATTCTACATCAGTTATGTGATCACATTTGAATAACAGAAATATAACATAGAAATTCATCTTGTCTTTGAATTTTTGAGAAAGATGAGCATGATTCATGAAATATATTCCTACTATCTGGATTTAAGTAATTTCACTCCTCTGGACAGGTCTCATTATTTACATACTGTTTTTATAATAAACTGAACTCTTCTGTTGCTTCTTTCTAATCACTCAATCTCAGTTTTCCTGGAGAGCATATAAAATAAATTCAGTGTATTTTCTTCTGATTATGTGCTTAGTTATCTCATCCATTCCTAATATGCACACAACTGAGATCCCCTTTAATTTTAGGTGACTGCCCTACAAAATTCCTTTTAATAACATATTTGATGTTTATAATTGTCTTATTTTTCCAGCATCAGTTTTCTATTTTTTTTTACACAATCAAACTTAGTTCTTACAGGTTTAGGCAGTCCACTGATGTTTATGGAATTGAGTAGAAACATTGCATACATACAAAACTGAAAATTCCTTGAATTCCTTTGCACTGGAAATCAAACTCAAGATCTTGTGCTTGTCAGGCAGGTGTTGTAATGCAGAGCCATATAACAGCCCTTGATATGCTGTTGCTAGCGTGTATGTTAAATTTCAAAAACTGCTGACTCAGAAATGTGCTGGCAAATATGTAACAAGTCATTCTTGGGAAACAGGTCATGCTTCATAGTTATTTCCCAGTTTCTACAGTAATAGATGGTGATTCTCCTGCTATGGTCAGTTTCAAGCTACTAATATAGTTGAAGGCTTAACAATTCTCTTTGGTGGGACAATATGAAGTATTTTTTCCATAATTTTATTGAGAAACAAATAGTAATGAGACAGTTGCAAATCAAATTGGTAGGACAGTTTCAATAATTAATACATTGCATACATTCTTCCTAGTGGTTAATTGCTGTACAAGATGCGGATATGATATCCTATTTACAAACACCATTAGAACTAATCCCTCTATTCATTAAGAAAATGTAACTATATATCTATCCTAACCACTTTGAATACACAGATACAAAATGGACATTCATGTATATCCCCTTTTTTTCTGTTAAGTTCCATTATTTGAATATTATAGGTGGGTAAACTCAGGAAAATATTCTAAAAGAGTCCAGTAGTCCATAATAGTATTGGGTCTTC
>NW_004524640.1:1468777-1482160 GCF_000260255.1 Octodon degus
CCAGTTTTTCCAGCACCATTTGTTAAAGAGGCTGTCTTTCTTCCAGTGAGTATGTTTAGCCCCTTTGTCAAAGATAAGGTGGCTGAGTGTGTTCACTGATAACACAGTGTGTTCACTGATCTTTGTTCACTGAGTGTGTTCAAAGATAAGGTGGCTGAGTGTGTAGGGGCTTCAGCATCTTCTAATCTATTCCATTGATAATAGGAAGTATTTCTAACACACCATTACTCTAATGTCAAATCATAGAGAGAAGAATAAAATCAAAAAGCTGATAGGAGGGCAAATTTGAGCAGTAACTCAGAACTGACATGATAAATTAACTTGAAAACATTTCCCAGGGTTAGGGCAGTGGATGTTTTGGTATTTAACATTTCATCCATTTCCCCTAGTCTCAGAATTGCCATTGACAACTCATTATTTCAAATGTTCTTCTTGGCCTACTGAAGATCATTGCTTCTCAGGGGTTCTCCTCGGGTTTTTAGACCTTATATTTTAAAGAAAAGTCACTAGCACAAAGTGAAGCATCCTGATTCACATTAATCACTGAAAGCATTTTAACTACTACTGTGTTTCCACTTTAGCTTTGAAAATGTGGGGCAACAATATTTTTTTTTTCAGGAGACAAGTGCGGTGGCACATGCCTGTAATCCCAGTGCTGGGGAGGCTGAAAACAGGAGGATCATTATGAATCCAAGCAGCATAGGTGAGACCCTGTACCACATACATTAAAAAATTTTAAAAATTCAGGAAAATTACTAAGAAAAAATGTTATTATTCTAATTACTTAGAATTGAGAAAACTCTCCTGACTAGAAGTCTATCCTTGAGAGTTCTTAAGATTATCCTGAGACCACAGTCATTAAGAAAAATTTTAAAATTATCTCTGCATCTGCACTTCTCAGCATATAGCAAATTATTAGAAAGAACAATAAATTCTTGGAAAATAGAATCAATTTTCTGTTACTAGGGCATGGTAGGTACCTGGTACCATTTGTTCAATAAGTGAAAAATGGAAATATAGTTCATTTGACTCTCACTAATGTTTGCATTATATAATTTTAAAAGTAATATAGTCTGGTTTGTATGGCATAGGTATTTTAGCCTTTGGTTGTTTTTTCCAGATAAATATCATAGAAATTTTCCTATCCAGTTTTCTAGATGCTGAAGAACTATATACTAACTTTAATAAGAATTTTAGAAAAATAATCAGCTAGGGCTGGTGAGATGACTCAGTGGTCTAAAGCACCTACTTAAAACGAGCTAAGCAAAAGCACAGGGACCGCAGTTCAATCCCCAACACCACATGCCAGCCGGCCCTGCCCCCTGGTGGGCTGGACTGGCCACACACACACAAAATAAATAAATAAATAAATAAATAAATAAATAAATATTAAAAAAAGAAAGAAAGAAAAATAATCAGCTAAATTTATCTCAAAGAAAGTCAATTCTGAATTATTTAGAAGTGTTATGATTATAAAATACTCTTCCTGCATCAGTATTAACGTTTCCATATAGATTATGAATGTAGAATACTCACCAGCCATATTAATTTCTTGGTCATGACTGGTCAAATTAGCTGTTTGATTTTTTTGTTCATCTGATTTGAGTCCATGGGAAGATGTTGAAACTTTCCCTCTTTGCTTCCGTGGTTCATTTGGATTTTTGGGTAGGAAAAAGAATGGTATGGAAGAAATAATGCAAAGGAATCCAGACACAAGGAAGTTGAGCCACCAAGCACCAACCCAGCGAGCATCCTGGGGAATTATTCTGATGCTGCCTAGCATAAATAATTAGAAGACAGTCAAAAATCATTCTTAAAAAAAAAAGTTGGGCAAAAAAAAGTTGTTTGTATCCATAGTAGAACAAAGTATACTGTAGTGCCTATTGTAAAGTATTATTTAATTCTTTTCATACTTTGTTCCCATAGAAATTAGAACAGCCTAGCATCCAATGACATTTAACAATTGCTATGGTGCTGGAATCAGTCCTAATGCTGTTGTCATATCACGGACTTGTGTATGTAAATGCCATGGCTTTTCTGACAAACATCATTGAAGAACTGCCTACAGTGGATATTTAAACTTGAAAGCAATTTTAAAACCATTATAAGTATATGAATTCTCATTGTTATCTGAAAACATCTATTGATACCACCTTCTCAGGTCAAGAAACTGCAGCAATAAAATGTAAAGCAGTTTGTAGGAAATCCTCACGGCCACTCTAAGGGCTTCTCACCACGCCAGAAACCTTCATTTACAACTCTGTTGTTGGCACAAAGAATAAAACTGGTGAAAAATATGCACAATGAAAGCACGAGTTAAAAGGGAACTTAGAAAAGTTAGACACTAAATGTAAACTATCTCATTCCATAATCTTTATGTTTCAGTTTTCTTTAAATCCTACAGAAGAGTGATTCATTAATACTGTACATCAAGTGTAAAAGAGTTGTTTCAGTAAGTATAAAGTAGTCCAAGTATTATGACAGAATTCATGAGACAACAGCAGGATGGCAGATTAGGAAGCCATAAACTATCTATCCACCAACAAATAAAATGACTATATAACAATACACAGTCAATGGTCAATACATAGTTCTTGCTTCTGGGCTTATGATGAAGCTGAACTTCATGACAAAACAATGTAATGAAGTAAAGCTCAATACCTTATGGTGGATAGGAAGAAGAGAACCAGAGAAATGGAGTCTGTCAATCGGATGTAGTCCCCCAGGTCAAACCCGTAGGACCCAGTGTATTCAATAGGGCTCCGTCTCCTGTATTCCATCACTTCCCAATAATGCCATCAGATTATGAACCCATCAGTGGAATGCCTCACTAATGAAGTTAGAGCATGCATGATCTAATCATGTTCTAAAATTTCCACCATTGAACACATGAGCCTTTTTCAGGGACATGTCAGTTCCAAATGATTAGATTGCATAAACATTCAGTATCTTTTTTGGCTGAAATCTTGAAGGATGAAAAGGAGTGGAATGATGCACCAAAAGCACCAAAAGAAAAATTCTATCAACTAAGAATTCTATAACCCCTAAAACAGTCAACTGAAAATAAAGAGACAAAAACTTTCCCAAACAAAACCATAGGAATTTTAAATAATAATCAAAGTAAGGTATGAATTTTCATAAAGAGTTGGATTACATGGAACAAAGCGGTGTTAAAATTGTGATCCTGGATTTCAACTTGTCCTGTCTTATGTGTTTTCAGTCATCTAAGAAGTAAAGAAATGAGCATGTACTGAAAATATCAGTTTAAGTTATTGTTTAAGACCCAGATCATGGGCCCGGCATGTGAGTGAGATGAACTGGGGCCTGCCAGATCCTGAATAGACCCAGAGTACAGGTCCGGTGTGTGAATGAGACCACCTGAGGCCCACTGGATCCTCATTGGACCCAGAGTGCAGGCCCAGTGTGGAACCCTTCAGCTGCTCTCCCTGCAAAGAGGCTAGAGGCAAGACCCACCCAGCTGATTCAGGAGCAGAACATCTTGCCAGAGTGACACAAAGGATTCAACTCTAATGGCTGCAGCAGAAAGAAGTGGAACACAGCAGCCAGATCCAAGCAACACCCACCTGGAGGAATCTGAACTTTGCAGATCCGGACCTGGTGCTAAGGTAATAACTCTATCTAATCTCTACACCAAAGCTCAGAAGACAGTGGTATACAAAATGGCAAAGAGAAGGAACAAAATGCAATCTCAGGCCCCGAATCCACCCAGTACAATTGCAGAAGACACTAGCATTGAGGAAACTGGAAATCACACACCAGATATCTCTGAAATAATAGCGTTGACAGTAAAGAAACAACTGCAGAAAGGTATAAAAGAAATCAAATCAAAAATAATTTCTGAACTAAAAAATTTAGTGATAACTATAATCAAAGAAGTACTAAGTGCTTCTAAAGAATACAATGATAAAAAACATAGAGCAGAATATAAAAATGATGGAACCCCTGAATAAGCAATTTAGGAAAGAAATAGAATGTATGAAACAAGTTCAAAGTGATATACAGGAAATTAAAACCTCAATCACAAGCTGGCAAAATCGTTTGAGTGAAAGTGAAAATAGACTTTCTGACCTTAGAGACACCATTGCAGCTAGGGAAAAAGTAAGAAAAACTCTTAAAAACAACTAGGAAGCAGGAAAAAATAACTGAATACTTGCAAGACAATGCAAAGATGAACAATGTAAGACTAATAGGCATCAATGAAAAGAAAGGAGTCAATACAAATGATATAAAAAGAATATGGGCAGAAGTAATAGCAGAAAACTTCCCAAATATGGGGCAACAATCTGATATTCAGTAACCAAAGCATTTAGAACTCCAAATAACATCAATCCAATTAAAACCACACCCAGATATATACTAATCAAGATTCCAGAAATTCAGCATAGGAACAGTATACTAAAAGCCTCTAAAGAAAAGAAGCAGATCACATTTAAAGGGAAACCCATCAGAATAACAGCAGATTTCCCTTCACAAACCATCAAGTCAAGAAGAGAATGGAGCAAAGTACTTCAAATCTTGCAAGAAAACAAATTCCAACCCAGACTGATATATCCTGCAAAACTCTCTTTCAAGTATGATGGAGAAGTGAAATACTTCCATGGCAAAGAACAACTAAAGAATTTCATGATGACAAAGCCAAGCCTACACAGACTACTAAATGATGTTCTAGAGAGGGAGCAAATTGATCACAGCCCCATGAATGAGAATGAAAAGAACCCACCAAATAGGGCAAACAATTAAACACAGGAGAATAAGAGGTTTACAATAGTAGTCTTTTAGTTATTCTTTTGTGTTCAGCAGGAAAATATTTCCATCAGCACACTCTACAAATGAACTTCTCTTCCACCCTATGGGTCATGATTCCACATGAGTCTACAGGGTGGATTTCAAAGAAATAGCTGTAGCTCAGACCCACAAGTGATGCCTAGCCACCAGTAACTGTCATGGTCAGTATGCATGTCCACAACACACTAGAACTTTGTGCGATATCCTATCCTCAAACTGTTAGAAGTGCTGGTCATTTATTTGCCATTCCAGTATTTATCTTATGTTTTACTCTTAGTACTTCTTTGCTATCATGAAAACCTTTTCTTAGTTCAATTGTTTTGAAACATTTAATTTTTAAATAATTAGTATTTAATTTTCTGAATATTGCTTAATCTTAATTTTTGTTCTAAGATTTATATCTTTGACCTACAATTTATGTAAAAGACATCATATGATATCTTCTCCTAGTATTAGAAACTTTAAAAAGTATATTTCCATTTTCTCTTGACTTTATATTACTTCTTCCCTGTTTTTTATACACACATACACATATAAATATATGAAAAAATACTTGTATAACCCAACATAAGATTGGTACTGTTTCATAGAAATCTACAATGACCTTTAAATAAGGGTTCATCTAATATATTTTTTTATATGTCCTGCATAACTATCATAGTGAGATCTCTTTATTGTTCATCCAGGAGCATACTGCAACTTCTCTTGCCTTTTGAATTATGCTCTTTGTTTTTTCCTATATGCTACTTCTGGAAGTATTAAAATATTTCAAATTTATATAACTAGAAAATCTTACTTTTAGTTTTCAAGGGTATGTTTGCTAAGTATGAAATTCAAGGAGGACAGATCTTTTCTTTCGGTCCTTTAATTAGTCTCATTTCTTACACACTTGGTCCTTTTTTTTTCTTTCTAATGTGGAATAAGGTGTTATTTAATTTTGTTCTTCCACAGCTAATATTTTTATGTATATGTTTTAATGATTTTCTTCTTTATAATAAGTTTTTGGACAATTTCATTTTTGTGTATCTTGGTATGATTTTATTTTATTTTCTTGTGCAAAAGGTTCATTTTTCTTGGGAATGAGGTATTATAAGTTGAACTAAATTCAGAAATTTTAAATCTTTAAATATTTATTGCCTACTTCTTTCTACTTTGAGAATTGTAATTATATGAATATAAGTTTCTTGGTTTAGACACAGTTAACTATTATGACTGATCTGTAAATTCTTTCTTCATTTTTATTTTGGACAATTTTTATTGTTATATTCATTTATGTTTGAAAATAATTTATTTTCAATTTGCAACCTATTAAAAAATTAAAATAAAAAATAAAAAACCTTTAAAAAGTTGTTTAAAAAAAAATCCATTACCAGTAAATTAGGTACAAACTGACTGCATTTCATGAGTGCAGAAGTTAGATTTTATTCTAGTTGAGAGGCAAATAGGAGGTGATGGAAGGGAAATCTTTAATTTTTAAATTATTTTTTCAAGGTTCTTGTGTCTTAAGAGAAAGAGAAAAATAGAAAATCATTCAGGAAGCTGTTTGTGGGAATAAAAAGTCATATTATCATTTTATTTGTATCTAAAATGTTTATAAAGGTCATTCATATTTATTTTAATGTTTTTATATTTGCTAAAATGATTGATTGATTGATTGATTGATATTAGACAGAAAAGAAGGAAGGAAAGAAGGAAGGAAGGAAGGAAGGAAGGAAGGAAGGAAGGAAGGAAGGAAGGACGAAGAACGAAGGAAGGAACGAAAGAAGGAAGGAAAAGTGTGTTTCTTGAGGATCACTTTTAATTTTTTGCTTTAAATCCAATTTGCACTCTCTTTAAAAAAAGAAAAAAGGGCTGGCCTGAGAGTTCAGCAGACTAAAGTGCCTGTTTAGGCAGAGAGCAGGGGCCAGGGTTCGATCGCTGGTATGCTATGCTGGCTCGGGCCCCAGGGTGCACTGGGATGACTGAGCCTGGGCATGGTGGCACGCACCTGTAACGCCAGCACTTGGGAGGCTGAAAACAGGAGGATCCCTATGAGTCCGACCTACATAGTGAGACCCTGTAGCCCCTGTTGCTGTTCCAAATGCAAATCAATCAATCAATCAATCAATCAATAAAAATTTAAAAAATAAAAATGGAAAGTTGAAGATACAGGATGGATCAGGCAGTGTTTTGGGAAATAAATCTTAGGAGAGGCAGGAATAGGGAGTCCGAAACCCACTTGGATGTGTGAACATCAGCTGATGGTGGATAAGTTTTACATTGGGTTGGAAAAAAAAATTATGAAAACAGATGTGGTGCAGGTGTTTTTAGTGGAAGAAGTTCAATTTGAGGAAGATTACACGTCATGACCACTATTCCTTGGATCCTTGAAGGAAAGTACTCTGAGATGGAAGAATGTCATGATGTCACTTATGTGAACATTCCCTCACTGATTTGCTCCACAGCATGTTCTTAAGGTTCCCACATGTGAACGCTCTGTCAGGACCAGAATAAGGGACCTAACGGTGTGCGCCAAAGTGCACAGTGCAGCCCTCACACCACTCCAGCTATCAGCCAGCCCTGCAACCTCACATCAGCTGCAGCAAAGCAAACCCTAAGAACTTTAATACCCAATCTACTAGCAATCAAATTTGGGGATTTTCTTGATTAGATGGTCATATCTAAGGGGAAAAAAAATATATATATATATTATAATTTATATATATATATATATATAAAATCAAGTAACCTAAAACAAGATTGTTAAAATTTCTTGTTACATACTTAGTTGTAACCATGGCATGGTATGGAAGGAGGTGAATTTCATTTCCATTGAGATGATAAACGTACTTTCCCCAACTTGTAAATTTGAAAAAATAGGAAGTAAAGGAATATTGAATGGTAATTTAATTACTATTGAATTATGTTATGTACATAAGAGATTTTATCATGCTCTCTTACCCTGCTTGTACTTACTCAGATCTACAAAGCCAATGTCCACATACATTTTAGAAAACAGAGTTCCCATGGCAAAGGCTAGGAATGGACCAATAACTGATACTGCATTCACGGTACCTGAAATATTATAAGACAAATTTATCATATTTTAAATATTATTATTCTTATCCAATATGTTTTTAGAAGTAGTGTCATACATTTCTCCAAATTACTTTTTCCACTTAAAAGGAATAATAATAGTGATAATAGTAGCACTGCTACTTCAAGAGTTGGCCAGGAAAAGTTCTGATTGAACCTAACATTTCTTTGCATTACCTATATAAAGAGAAGATTGTCCTACATCAGAAAAGTCATCGATGTAAGAAATTCCCAGTGGTGTTACAGGGGCTTCCCCTATTCCACGAAGTATGTTGCCTATTAGGACATAGATCCACATGTGTGACTCAGATTCCTTCTCACAACCTATGTAGACAAGAGAATGTTTTATTTTAAGCAATAATTTAAAAGTAAATTCCTACCATAACTTAACTACTTTAGAGTCCTAATTACTTCAATTTTTTTTTTCTAATTTTAAGTTATTCTTATTCACTTAGTAGAGTTTGTAACACAGAAAAGCACAAAGAAAAAAGAAAACAAGTAAAACTTATCTTGAGATTCCACTGCACAGCAAAAGCCTTGGCTAACGGACCTTGTACATGTTGCTGCACAGAAAACGTATATAATACTCATTATATATATACATGTGTTATAGATTTAAATATCCAGTGAATAATAAAATTTGCTTTTACAGTTAACATTGTACTCTAACAAGCTCACCATGCTGTTCCCCTTATATTGCTTTTATACAAGAATTTTAATAGTTCATAGTACTGTGTTGAATAACAATTTCAACCAATCATACTTTCAAATAGAAAAATGTTCTTAATTTTAAATTCTGTCCAGCGGTGTTGACTTGGTAAGAAGTGAAAATAAATTTTAATGTACAATGCTGATTATTTCCATGAGATTAATCAGTGATATCAGAATAACTATCATTAAGAGTAGAATATGTAAATAAGAAGGAATATTTTTGTTCTTTAATATATATTGACAACCTCTAAAAAGTCACAAATTTATATTCTCCCAATAATACTAAAAATATGAAATATTCTTTCTTCCCTTTAATCTTTTTTCCTTTGCTACCTTTAATCCTATCTAATAGATAGAAACTCCTTAATAATGTTATGCCTAAATATCTTATCATCTGTGCTATAATAAATCAAAAATATTTAATGATATATTAAATGATATAGTAGTTTACAACTTCTCAAAAGGCCCATTTCTTTTTTCTTTTTTATTTATTTTTATTTTTTTATTTTATTTTATTTATTTATTTATTTTTTTGCGGAACCAGGGATTGAACTCAGGCCCTTGTGCTTGCCAGGAAAGCACTTATTCTACTGAGCCATCTCCCCGGCCCCGAAAGGCCCATTTCTATACATAGTTAGACAAGTTCCTCCCCCTTTATTTCAAATGTACATGTTTTTCTCCAAGTTCCTACTTAAATCCCATGTTTCTATCTACTTTTTATAGTTCTTTTTATGGTTTATATTAGGACGATGATGCTGTATGTCTGTAAATGTCAAACATGTCCCTGTTTATCTTCAATCAATATTTCCTAATAAACTTCACAACCAGTTCATAAATACACTTTGTTTTACATTTTATGATACTTTTACAACTACTGTTTTTTGTTTGCTTGTTTGTTTGTTTGTTTGTTTGTTTGTTTGTTTTGGCAGAACCGGGGATTGAGCTCAGGCCCTTGCGCTTGCCAGGGAAGCACTTATTCCACTGAGCCATCTCCCCGGCCCCAACTACTGTTAATTATTACCTTTTCCCACTCTTTCAGATGATGTTTCCATGCGTGTTGAAGTTTCCTCCAATAAGCAAGTAGATAACGAGTTGTCAGACGCATTATCGTGTGCTTCTGCAGAATACCTGTAACTGAACATATCACTGGACTTTTTCCTTGACTGAAACCTACGCTTATGGGTCTAGAAAACCTGAGGAATATTTTCCTTGACTTCTACTTCTTTTTTTCTCCACATTATCCAACTCCAGTATAACTACTATCCAACTTGTGCTTTAGAAAGATAATGGAAAGGGATCCTCTAAGAAAGCTCCACAGGCAGAGTCATTTATTGCTTTGCTGTCAACATAGGACTGATTATATTCTGGTCAAGATACAAAACAGCTGGTCAGTGTAGTGGCAGAAGTACTTGCCTGGCAAGCTCAAGGTTTGGGGTTCAATTCCCAGTATCTCCCCTGCCCCCCAAAATAGCTAGTCAGCTCTTCTTCCTTGGAATTATTTGCAAAGAAGACCACAGTCTAGCGTTCATAATAATTTATAACTTTTAAAAAACTTTAGAGTGATGTTCTTCAATCTATAATATATCCTTATTCATTTACATTTTTACTTACAACCTCATCTGCCATCATGGATGGACACATACACTATGAATATTCAACTCTTCAGAACTTAGGGAAAAGCTCAATATATTTCTACCTGATGAGGGAAAATTTAAGAAGATTAACAGAAACGAGTTAGACTAGGGGCAGATGCTGATACCTAAAAATGTTGAAGTTCCTTGTATCTCCAATGGCAGCCAAACTGTATGCCAGGCACTGTGCACCACTTTAAAACTTGAGATAAACACATAATTTTTGGAATTAGGGAATTTTACATCATGTAAGATCAATGTACATGATAAAATAGACGAGTTTAATACTCAAGGCCCTGAGTTGTCATTAAGCAAAAAGGATGATCAGCTTTGCTCCAAGGTAGGCAGTAAGGTAGACTCAAATTCCCTGTGAGCATGACCCATGAGATGAATGTCAGGGATGGCCAGAAGTTTCATGGGCCAAGAAAGGAGGGAAGGCATTCCAGGCTACAAAAACAGTACATGCGAAACTTTGATATGACTTTGCATCTGAAGCCTGCAAGTCTGTAAATATACAGAGCAGTGAAGATGAAACTAGGCCTAACAATCAGCAGTGGTAACATCACAATGCGAAAAACACTTACGAAAGTCAACTATAGAGGGGCCAACGAGATAGCTCAGCAGACTAAGTGCCTGCTTTGGCAAGCACAGAGACCAGGGTTCAATCTCCGGTCCTGCATGCCACATTGGCCCTGCCTCCAGGTGTGCTGAGTCAGCAAATGACTCTGTGCACAGTGGTGCACACTTGGAATCCCAGTGCTGGGGAGGCTGAAACAGGAGGATCACGATGTCCAAGCAGCACAGAGAAATCGTGCGCCAAATAAATAAATGAAAAAATATATAGAAAAATGTTGTCCCTCCCCATATCCACCTAAGCAAGTTCCCCCTTTCTCCACCTTAGCCCCGCATGGTTTTACACTATAAAAGTCCCTAGAAGAGACAGCTTCCCAGGGAACTACCCGCTCGGGGGCCCCCCTCCTGTCCCTCTCTTAGATAGGAGCTTTCTTTCTCTCAATAAATATATTCTGCTCATAAAAAAAAAAATTGAAGTTAATATTGTGAGCAAAATGTCTATCGTTGGGGTCTAGGAGAGAGCTTGGTGGTCTAAGTGCCTGTCTAACAAGCTCAAGGACCCAACTTCGATCCCCAGTACCACATGCTGTGCTGGCCCCACGCTGATCCAGCCACTGAAACTGTTGCACCCCTGTAATCCCAGCACTGGGGAGGCTGAGACAGAAAGATGCATGGTGAAACCCTGTACCAAATAACTAAATAAAAATTTTTTAATAAATTATTTTTTAAAATGTGTGATTGTTTAATTCAGCAGTAAGTGATTGTCTGGAGCCCACTATTCCTTAATGTTCATTGCTCTCTACCTCAACAGTAATTAAAATTTATTTCTAGATGGAAATATAGCAGACTCAAATGTCTTTTCTATCTACGTGAAAATTGAACTATTGCATGGGTATTGTGAAGTCGGTAGAGGCATTACACATCTGAAAGGTCTCCTAGGCTTCATCTTGTTTGCATTCCTTTCTTTTTCCTCCTCACCTTCCTCCTCATCCTCCTCTTCTTCTTCTTCTTCTTCCCTTCCTAGCTCCTTTGCCTGGGCCAACACCAATCCAAAGGCTGTGAGGCATGATGAAGAGAATAACCATTGGGCCAACCTGGGAATGCTTTCCTCATTGACTGTGAGGTGAAAACTCAGCTTCAATTTTGCATAAGCAGCTTCTACTTTAAGTTCCTTCTCTTGAGAATCTCATTCTAACCCCAGCTACACAGTGACCTTAGGAAAAATGACCTTGCTGGAATGGATGCGGAAAAACCCATGCTTCAGGAAGTGGAGTAGTAAAGTCTTATTAAGTATAATCAGAGTCTTATGTGCAAATATATGAGCTATATTTCTTATACTAAAACTCATAGAATTTATTTCTTATGAAACTGTACCTCTAAATCTATTAAAACCATGTCAAGTAAGACACTTGGTGAATTATTATATATAAAATACACCCAATTCTATTCTTTTTTGTTTTCTGAGATGGTCTCACTTTATGGTGTAGGCTGGCCTTGAACTCATGGTGACCCTTCTGCATCCCTCGTGCTGGGATTATAGGCATGTGCCACCATGCCTGGTTTCTAATATATATATTTGTGTACACATCTTTATATGCTGAACTGTCAATTTAAAAGACACAGAAATGAAACTGTACTACCAATTCACATGATGCTAAGGGCTAAGAGCACAGAGCTTCTTAGTACTTACTATCCCATGAAGAAATGAGGCAAAGCTATCGTAATACTTCCGACTCCCATAATGACACAGCCTATTCCAATTAGCTTCGGTCTGTGTAGTTTGGATCCAAAGTAACTTACAAACACAATCACAAACAAGTTTCCTAGAAAGAGAACAAAATGATATTGACATGAGCCATCCCAGCAAATAATGACTGAGCCCAACTTTGTAATTAATAAAACTAAAATCGCAAATAGAGCACCAATACTGCATCTTTCCTCAAACACTAGGAGCTAGCTTAATTTTGAGGTGAAACTCGCCAGAAGATTAACCAGTCATAGAAAAGGTATACAGTACTACCAATAAGTAGAATACATTTTTATGAAATAGTATGGACATCATCCATGTTATAAATTTGGATTTTTAAAAATTTAGCATAGGTTTTGAATGCTATGCAAATCACTTGATACATTTGGCAATATTAATGAAGCAGAATTTTAGCACAGAATTGGAATTGTCTAGATAGCATTGAAAGGGACAAAAAGGGAGGAAAATCTTCCTGACCTGAGGGTAATACATCCACTCATGCATGTAGTCATGCATTGTAAGCTTTCTAAAAATTCCTATTATGTCCTTGCCAGAAACACAAAAAAAAATGAATGAATTGTTGTTCTTGTCTCTAAGGAAGTTTACATACTTGTGATAAAAATGGATAGTTAGACAGAGGTATCATTAGCCAAAAAAGAGAGAAATCAGAAAATTTTGTGGATTCAGGAAGGGTTTCAGAAGGCTACCTGACATTTATTAGTAAAGTATTTTGTTTAAAAAGACAAGGTAGAGCATTCTGAGAGGAGGGAATCATCCAAAAATTCTTTTCTAGGAGGAGCCTCATGTACAACAATGAACCAATAGAACCCAAATAATTGC
>NW_004524640.1:1483462-1490473 GCF_000260255.1 Octodon degus
GCATCTTGTACAGCAATTAACCACTAAGAAGAATATATGCAGTGTATTATTTGTTGAAACTGTACTTCCGATTTGATTTGAAACTGTCTCATTGCTACCTGTTTATCAATAAAACTTTGAAAAAAAATAAAAAAAATAAAAACAGTACAAATCGAATGATCCAATAATATTCTGAATTTTGAATTCCATGTCCAAATTATCACTTCAAAATATACTAAAACAAACATATTTCCAACAAGCAAGAGATCAGGAAATATCCCAGGCATTCAATTTTCTTTCTGGAACAATTATTAGTTTACAATATACTCCAGAAAAAAAAACAAAATAGGAGACTTGAAGTCACAGTATTCAAGAATCAGAAGTCAGCAAAGAAATCATAATGCAATTCAAGTAATTGCTATTAAATAAAACCTGACAAAAATGTTAAGAATTAAAGCCTTGATAAAAAGACACGGAATGAACTCAGGTTTAATGTCAATGATACTTAGAATTTTAAGGTTTGAACGACTTTCATTAAATCTGCTTGTAAAAGAGTGAAAGATATATAGTGTACACTATCATCCGAAACATGAAACTTCAGAATTAATAAGGGACAAATGGGTCTTCCTTCATATAATTACTATTAAGATAGTTATATTTTGCAGGGCTGGGGAGAGGCCTGAGTTCAATCCCCAGTTCTGCCAAAAACAAAAAGTTAAGTTTTGAATAAAGTTCAAAGATAAACAGCAAACTTAAAGGAAACAGGGCCTGGGCTCAGTGAAATAAGCACCTGCCTGGCAAGTTCAAGGTCCTGAGTTCGACCCCACTACCAGAAAGAAAGAAAGAAAGAAAGAAAGAAAGAAAGAAAGAAAGAAAGAAAGAAAGAAAGAAAGAAAGAAAGAAAGAAAGAAAGAAAGAAACTTAATGGAAATATTTGTGATCTGTATGGCAGACAAAATGTGGCTGTCCCTCTGACTTCTAAAAAGTGAAAAAGGAAAAAGCAGCAAAGGAAAATGAACAGAGATGATCAGCAGCTGTGATTGACCCATGAGACAGCAGAGAGGGAAGAAGGGCATCCCTGAATGCAGGTGGCACCATCAATAGGTTAGGGATCTGGATGGAGCCAAGGCCAATGGGGCAGCTGCTTGTCCCATCTCCCAGTTGGCATTAAGTCAGTAGCTTTCGTTCACCATATATTTTCACTATGGTGCTCCTGCCTTTTCACAAGCCTGAAAGGAGTTCAACCAGCTGACCATGAGTTGAGACCTCCAAAACCATAAGCCAAAACACAGGACTCTTCCTTAAAAGTTGTTTTTGTCAGGGTGTTTTTCACAACCACAAAAAGCTAAATAACACAGATAAAACTCATAAAATACAAACAATGGTATTTCAAATTACAATACTCATGAATATAGGAGAAGATAATAAAATTAAAATAAAGACAGCAAAGCAACATCTTTAGCACTGTGGAAAAAAAAAAAAGACTTAACCTCAAACGCAAGAATAGTAGGAACCAAGCATAGTTTGTTCCAAAGCTCAATCTTTCCTTTCACTTGGTCAACTTGAGAGAAGCAAGAAAAAGCTGCACAAGGTCTTAATATGAAAGCAGTGTGTTTGTGTGAGATCAGAGCTTCTCGGTTTTCTAGCTGCAAATGTTTGGAGCTGGGCAATCTTTCATTGTTGAGTGTTGTTCTGCGCCTTGTTGCTTAGCAGCAACCATGCTAAGCACTAGAGGTGGCTGTTACCAAGCCACCCTTAGGTACCATTTCATACACAGTCCCAGAAGTTACAACTACCGGGAATGTCTGCAGATATTGGCAAATTGGCCTTAGGGACAACCATAGGTGGAGAGAAGGGATAAACAGCAATTGCTTTCTGCAAGCCTGCATCATAAAATAAAAATAAAAGTTACCAATTTCAAAGCCTCCATCAATTAAGCCAGAAATAGAAGAGGATATGCTGAATCTCCTTTCTATTTGAGTGAGCAAAGTTTTCATGATGATGCCACTCAGCGTCTTGCAAATAAAGCTAAATGACAGAGCTGCCAAGAATATCTAGGAAAAAGGAGGAGGAGAGGGGAGATTATTAATTAGAAGACCAGATCATGGATATATGCACATTAGAAATTTTATTTGGTACTTTAAAACATTATTTTTAACATGCAAATAAACTTATCTTTCTCTTTTAATGTTACCATTGCTATAGAGATAAACTTTCAATTCATTTTTCTTTTTTATTGCATAAAATATCAAACAAAATTTCACTAAAAATAAGAGGTTAACAAGAGTTAATTCACTGTGTATTGTTGTCTTGGAAGAAACAAACATCAACAAACTGGATTCTGTCTTACAGAGCAGAAGCTAACAGATATTAATACAAAACTTTCTTTGCATTAAACTAAGAAAAGCTAGTAATACAAATAAAACAAGTTAGCATATATAATAAAGTATTTTGAAGCAATGGAATAATTTGGAGAATCCTTTGAACCTCTCCCCACATCCTGTTAATCAATATTCCATTTTGCTCTTGAATACATATACTTTGAGTTTTTCACATAAGAAAAGTCATGAGATATTTTAATTTCTATGTCCAACTTGACTGATTTAGCATTATTTTCAGGTTGCATCCATGCAACAATTGTGGACCAGCAAATTCCACAAGTTTATCTTTCTGTATGTCAGAGCAGTATTTCATTCTGTATAAATACATTTTCCTTACCCATTCATCTCCTGGTGGAGATACATGCACTTTCCAAAATTTACCTGCCATAAATATGGGTATGCATGTAGCTCTCTAATATTGATCATTTTACCTCTTTTGGGAAGGTACCTAGAAGGGGATAGCTGAGTGAAATGGAATTTCTATTTTTCATTTTTTGAGGAATCTGATTTTTGCTGGCAGCATCAGATTATTATATTAATGAAGCTAAGGTTTTTGTTTTTAATTAGTGTCATCAATTGATTCATAAGATGCAAGACAGTGCTCTCTGTTGGCCATGGTGGTCAGCTGTTTATTTCCAGGTGGATATCCTAGCCTAACCGAAGTCTGCAGCAGAACATTCCCAAGGGTAGCCTTTCCAGAAAGCCAGCTAAAACACAGAAGTTTGAAGTGGCCAAGGGAAATTCTACCATCAATACACCTGACTGACAATGATTCTGTTGCGCAGTGGTTATTTGAACAACATTTATTGACACCCACAAGCAAGTTCCTTTTGCTGTTTTATTAAAACACGACTATGGTAGAACACATGTTTGTGTGTCCCTAGTGCCATATGTTGAAACTTTAATTCCCCAGGGTAGAGTACCTAGAGCTACAGCCTTTCAGAGATTATCAGATAACAATGGTTGAGGCCCTGTGGCCTAGTTAGTGCCTCCGTAGTAAGAAATGCCATATAAGGATACAGCATAAAGATAGCCACCTTGGCTTTGAGAAAAAGTCTCTTACTAGAAGCCAACAGTGCTGTTACCTTGGTCACAGACTTCTGGACTCCAGACATGTGCTCTCTGTGGAATTCCATTGTCTGAACTAAGAGTAAGAGTGCCAGGTCATTACCTCCTGTGCTACCAGCAGCCTCCACTATCAAGGCTACCCTTGCTTCTTATAATGCCCCTGATGCACCATTCTGTTTATGCTCCTGTCCACTTGGTAGCTAGAAAAACCCTTCCAAAAGGAATATCAGGTCATGCTCCTCTGCTGGTTAATCAGATTTATAGCTTCTAGTCTTTCCATTGACCTTAAAAAGCCTCCACGATCCCTCTTGAATCCTAAGTCTTAACAGGGAAAGCTCTTCTTTCTATCAACTACTTCTTACTGAATTCCTTTATCCTTGATGTGTTTGCTCAAAGTTTTACTTTCATTAAAAAAGATGTTCCTGTCCAATACATTTTAAATGGTCCTTTTCACTCACATTATTCTTTATTTTTTATGTGTCTGTTGTATGTTGCCTGCACTAGAATCTGAACTTTATCAGGGCAGCGGTTGATTTAACTGCAATGCTTAGAACAATTCATGGTGGAAAGAAGTGGAATCCACAGTGTGTCTTATATTGTTCAGCATTTCTGAGTGATAGATAAAGGCCCAACAAAACTCTTCCACAAATGGTAAGATATGTTTATTCCTATAAGGAGCTGTCAATTTATATTCATTGTTAATGAAGAAGAAAACATTGAGAAGGGCTGTCAATAGAACTTATTAGAGATAACGAATAATTTTTATAGGAAATCACATAAAAATGGAACGCAAAAAGTGAAAAGATGTCAGAAATAGTTATCTTAATGTTGACGGTGGGAAGAACAATACTTATGGGAGAAAGGTATTAACTGATAGAAGGGAGTTGGAAAAAAAAATTACAAAAATGTTCCTTAAGGAGAATTGTTTCAGACGTCTTGTAGGAATGTATCTTTGCAACACAATAGTTAATAATGATTGTTTATGGCATAATCATTTCAAAACTAACTTTGTTACTCTATGAAAAAAAAAAAATGCATGGTGGGAGATGGAATGACATCAGCAAGATGGCAGAAGAAGCAGCCCTGAACCTGGTGGCCCTCCAAGACTCAGAGTTAGCAAGTGGACCAGATGCCCCTGTGAGAACATCAGAAACAAATTAGTACAGGCTTCCCACGCCTCGGGTTGGTACAGTTACAAGCACGTGGAAGTCTCGAAGGAAATTTCTTGATTCTCTTCACTGTCACCAGAACCCATGTCACTTCCTTCTGCACAGCGCAGATGAGAGGAGTACGAAGATCTCTTATGTTTCATGCTCTCTAGCCAAGAGCCAGTTTCTATCTTTTTTGTATCAATATACCGATAGGAACAGGCACCACCTCGGGTAAGAGTGGGGTCTCAGAACAAAGATAACTAAAAATGCGCATCATCTTGCAGTACTAAAGCAAGGCAACAGGTGGCGCTCCAGCAGCACAATTTGCTTTGCCACTTTCCTAAGTCTTACCAGAGATAAAAATGCGAGAATCTCAAACAACCTTGTAGCTAGGATCACCCCAAAAAGACCTGGTCGGTGACACAATTTAATCAAATCATCAAAATTTGGAGCAAAGAGACAAGGAATCCCGAAATTAAGAGGCCACTCAAAAGTAAAATGAAGCTATTGCTAGACCATGGATTATTAATGATTGGATTTTCGTCATAGAAACAACAGATACTTAGCTCAGCGGATTAAAGCGCCTGCAAGTAGGCTCAGGGGCTGGCGTTTGATCCCCAGGCCTACCGTGCGGGGGGTGGGGGTGCCCTGAGACAGCAATTGAAACTGGGTGTGTTTGCATGCACCTGTAATCCCAGCTCTTGGGAGGCTGTAAACAGGTGGATCACTATGAGCCCAGTCTAGAAGTGAGACCCTGAACACGCTGTAGACCCTTCCTTAAAATACAAAAAAGAAAAGAAAAGAGAAAAAGGAACCATGGAAACTACAAGGGAGTGAGATGATAAACTCAACATACTGCAAGACAATAATTGCTAATCAAGCACACTGTATTCACCAAAATGACATTTAAAATGATGGAGAAATCAAGCGTTTCCTTATTACCATTATCAGCTGCAGATCACCAGGAGGTCCACCCGCTCCCACGAAATGTGGACGGCAGAAGAGAGATTTGTAAGTTGCAGCAAATGGATGATAAGCAATGACACAATTTGAAAATGCACAAATCCTCAAACAAAAATAAATCTGTAAACAAATATAGAATCTTACATTTTTAATATATCTAAGTCACTTCTACATCTTGTATAGAGTGTTTTAAAAGCATAGAGTAACTATTCATGTTCATTAAGGGCTATGCAAAAAGAAGTAATTCGTACCACATCAACAAAGTGGAAAGGAACAAATGTAAAGTAGAAGAATTATTGCAGGGGCCAGAGTTCAAACACTGGAGCCTGCAGTGCCACTCCTGCCCCCAGTGCACGCTGAGACGGGAATTGAGACTGGGCGTGGTGGCATGGGCATGTAATCCCAGCTCTTGGGAGCCTAAACAGGGAGATCACTATGAGTCTGATCTACGTAGTGAGACCCTGTAGACCCTTCCCTAAGAAAAAAAAATAGTAGAATTATTACACACAATGAAATTTTTCATCAAGTTAAGAGGTTTTATAACTAGGATTCTTATTGCAATAATAACAAAGACAACACAGAATGTACATTAAGGGAAATGTGCATGAAATAAAAGCATGTCCCCCCAAAAATTAAGAAAATTCAAGTGAAAGACAAGAAGAAAGGAAAAGTGGGACAAAGCGCTACAACAGAGAAAGATAGTTTTAAAAAATGGCAAAAGTTTATCCTTGCCTGGGACTCTTTAACAAAGATACACAAATGTTTATTGTGTTGGTATAGAAAGACCTTACCTGAAAATGAGAAAGGCTGTTTATGACAAACCAATAGCCAGCACCATATTAAGTGGGAAAAAAAATACAAAGGCATTCCACCTAAAGTCAGGAACAAAACAAGGATGTCCACAAAGTACCAAGTCTTTCCTTCAACTTAGTAATTGAAACATTAGACAGACAAATTAGGCAAAAGAAGGAAATACAAAGGACACAAAAAGGAAAAGAAGAACTCAAATTATCATTGCTTGACGATGACATGATACTATACACAGAGACCCAAATAACTGCAATAACTAAAAACCACATGATCATCTCAATTGATGCAGAAAAGGCTTCTGATAAAGTCCAACACTCATTCATGTCCAAAGTCCTACAGAAAATTGGAATAGATGGCCTCTACTTCAATTTGGTAAAAGCCATTTATGAAAACCCAACAGCTAACATAATCCTAAATGGGGAAAAACTGAAATCTTTTACTCTTACATCTGGTACAACACAAGGATGTCCTCTATCACCACTCCTATTCAATATAGTTTCGGAATCATTAGCTAGAGCCATTAGACAAGAGAAAGAAATAAAAGGAATAAGAATAGGTAAAGAAGAAGTTAAATTATAGTAGTTTCATGTTTGGAGTGCCTGTCATTCTGGAATTCTGAATATGGGCTGCTTGTTATGACATGCCAGTTGCTGCTATGA
>NW_004524640.1:1490573-1491151 GCF_000260255.1 Octodon degus
ATTGAACCGCGGTCCCTGATGCTTTTGCTAAGCTTGTTCTAAGTAGGTGCTTTAGACCACTGAGCCATCTCTCCAGCCCGGCTTTACTTTTTATATTTCGTTTTTATACTTTTCTGCTGGATGGTTAAGACCAAGGTAAAGCAGGACCTATGCAACAAGAGTTGTACCTTATGAGTCTGATAAGGTCAGTGAAATCCCCTCAAGATCTATCTGAGATCCTGTACCTCAGGTTGTAGAAACTTTATCATTGTCAGCCATGTGGATGAGTCATGGCCATTGCTTGGCCAATGTGCTTGCTGTGAAAAACTGAGAATGTTTTCTCTCCTTGTGACTCTCCTTAGGCACAATCTTCATCATCGATCACTTTCCTCTTTGGCCCCATAATCTCTTTGATCAGAAAATTTGGGACACTACCGAGGTACATGACATTACACTACAAGTTCTCATATGTCCTGAGTCTTAATTGACCTTAGAAGGTTAGGGCCAAAATGTTGGCTTCCCTTGCAGCCCTTCTTTTTCTCTAATTTTGGTCTGCAAACTTAGGTTGTTAACCATCCAGAAGACAAGCTTATTGTTAT
>NW_004524640.1:1491251-1498310 GCF_000260255.1 Octodon degus
AAAAGGAAAAGCAATAGGAAAAAATCAATGCACCTCCTCACCTGAAAATTTCAATGAAATTTAAAACCTTTAGTTAGATTAAGCAAAACAAAGAAAAGACTTTCTAAAATTGGAATGCCTGGCCAAAGAGCTCACTGGATTAAAGAGCCTGCAAGCAGGCACAGGGGCCGGGGTTTGATTCCTGGGGCTGCTGTGATGGCCCCACCTCCGGGGTGTGCTGAGATGGTTATTGAGATGATGCACACGCCTGTAATGCCAGCTCTTGGGAGGCTGTAAACAGGCAGATCACTTCAAGTCTTATCTAGTAGTGAGACCCTAAACACCCTGTAAACCCTTTCCTAAAATACAAAAATACAAAAATAAAAAATAAATAAAATTGGAAATTAGATAAGAGGAGACAGTGTAATGAGTGCCTCCAAAATAAAAGAATTAGAAGAGGCTTCTGTGAAAAATTATTCATCAACAGAAAGATTTACCAAAACTGAATCAAGAATTAATAAAAGTCCTGGGGCTGGCAAGATAGTTCAGTGGTCTGAAGCACCTGCTTAGGCAAGTTTAGGTAACCTCAGGGATCAAGGTTCAATCCCCAGTTCCATGTGCAGCGAGAGAGAGAGAGAGAGAGAGAGAGAGAGAGAGAGAGAGAGAGAGAGATCCTCAAATTTATGAAGCAAAGATTGGCATCACTGAAAGAAACAGTAAATGTGTGTGCACTTAATCGCAGCTGGTCTACCCCAGACCAGAGAGAGAGAGAGAGAGAGAGAGAGAGAGAGAGAGAGAGAGAGAGAGAGATTCTAAGCAGACTTATAACACATCAGAACATTTACACAGTGCTTCAAACCCTCCCAATAAAATGAAAACCCCAGGACCAGATGGCTGCAGTGGGAATGTTTTCCTGCTTTTATACAAGAAATCCAATGCATAAATCAATTAAATAAGATAGATTATCAGAGACCAGGAGATAGATCTTCTGTGAAGGGGAAGAAGAGATGGAGGGAAGAATAAGTGGGATACATAGACAGAAGGAAGATATGCTACGGTTGTGCACCAGTTCCCCACAGGAGCATAATCAGTGTACATTGCAAATAGGCAATAATAATAATAATAATAATAATAATAATTAAGTAAATAAATAAAGTATAATAGACAAAGAAGCTCACAGGGAGGCCAGGCATTTCCAAGTTCAACCTGTGACTAGCATTACTTTGATTCTAGAATGAAATAAAGACATAAAGAAAACTACAAATCCCAATGATATTTTTCTCATGAATAAAGTAAGAACAGAAACACAAAATTCATATGGAACTGAATAACATAAAAAATGTGGTGCAAATAGACAAGATAATCTTGAAGAAGAAATCCATAAGCAAGAATTGCCTTTTCCTTGTCATATCTTACCAAAATCCACTCAATTTTATTAAGAATATCTGGTTCTTTTATTCAAACTAAAAATATCTCCTAGGTTATAAACCCTTATCATGGGTGCTGGTATATAAAACAATGAAAAAGATCTAGATCATGAATGTTTGTTGTTTCAGTAGCATTCAAACATTTTTTTAAAAAAGCTTGAAAGTCAAGTATATGTAGCATAAACTTTACCATTTTAACCATCTTCAAGAACTAATTTATTGACATTATTTACATTCATAATCATCACTGCTTTTAAGACTTTATGTCCACCACCCGATAATCAATCTCTCTCCCTCTCTTCTTCCCTTCTCCCTTTCTCTCTCTGTCTCTCATGGCCTTATATTTAAGCCTTCTGCATCCTGTATCTCAAAAAATTTGCCTAATATGCATTCTTTATTGAAC
Organism: Octodon degus; assembly: GCF_000260255.1. NCBI lineage: Eukaryota > Metazoa > Chordata > Mammalia > Rodentia > Octodontidae > Octodon > Octodon degus. The sequence continues at coordinate 1,493,061 of NW_004524640.1, forward strand.
TTGAGTAAAATATGCTCACTTGGTCTGATTTATTCCACTGAGAGTGTCAGTCATGTTGTAGCATGTATCATAGCTTTGTCATCTTTCTGGTCTGGACAGTATTTCATTACATGTATGTACCAGATTTGAATGATTCGTTCATCTCATACTGAATACTTGGGTTGTTTCCATCAATTCTACATAATGGTGCAATAACTATTATGCACACCTATCAACCTCTGCAGTTCTTTTGGGAATATACTTAGGTGTGGAATTGCTGGACCAGCTGATAATTCTCCATTTATTTTTTTAAAGAACTGTCAGAGTGACTGCCATTTGACCTTTCCACCAGCAATGTATAAGGCCTCCCTTTCCCACAATTTTATCAAAATGTACTTTCCATTAAAAAATGTTACAGCAGTACTCTACTAAAATGCTCTTTTATTGTGGTTTTGATTGGCATTTCTCTAATGTCTGAGGATATTGATTTTATATTCATGTGTTTGTTGTCCTTTGCATTCACCTTTAGAAAAATATCCACTCAAGACCTCTCTCCATTTTTAATTTTAGTTATATTGTCGAGTTGTGGGAATTACCAATATATCTTGGATATTACTACTGTATCTAGTATATGTCTTACAAATTTTATAAGTTTTTTTTACTCTTAAAGAATAAAAAAGTAAAACAAATTAGAAATGGTACAAAATTTCATTAAACAAAATGGTAGGAATTCAACAATGGTTTTTAGATTGCTTATTGTTGTCTTCAAATTAGTTGCCCAGATTACCACATATAAGTATGCAAAATACTACAGCAATGTATGTGCACCCATGTTTATAGCAGCACAACTTGTCAGAGCTATATCTTGGAAATAACCGAAGTGCCCATTAACTGAGGAATGGATGAAAAATGTGCAATTTTTAATGCAAAGGAGCACCACTTGGCTATGAAGAAGGACAAACCTCAGGCTTTCGTAGATAAATGGATACAACTAGAGAGCACACTCACAAGTGAAGTAAATCAGACCCACATGTGTAAACATTGTGTTACTGCCCTAGTGTAAGAAACTGAAAAAGACCCACAGTCTATAATAGATAAAAAAGGGAAAGAAACTGTTCAAAGGGAAGGAACTACTGGGATGAGGGAAAGGAGAAAAGACATAGGGGGAAAAAGGGAAAGGAAGGGCAGGAATGGAAGGGAAAAATAATTATGTATATACTCAGACTAGCTTGAATGATTGTACTGTGAATTTCTACTGGCATGTTGAAAAGAACAGTCAATGCTAAAATGTTCTTCTTTTTATTTTTTGTTTTGACTTGTAAATATTTTATCCCATTCTATAGGATATTTCTTTACTTTCTTGTGCTTGTTTTCTTGTTTCAGAGGATTTTTCAGTTGTTTGTTTGGCAGTACTTAGAAGGGAACCTAAAGTCTTCCTACTAGGCTACCTCCCCTGACCTACATTTTTATATTATGAGACATAAGTTGCCCAGGAGGGTCTCAAACTTGAAATCCTCCCATCTCTGTCTTCCAGAGTTCTGGGAGAATATATGTGTACTGCCTTACCTCGCTGTCTTGTTCTTTTACTAAAGAAATCCAATGTAAAGATATATTTATACTTTCTTTTTTTTTTGACAGGGCCTCATATGTAGTCCAGGCTGGCCTGCAACTTATTCGTTGTGTAGCTGAGGGTGGTCTTGAACTCACAGCTATCCTCCTGCCTTAACCTCTCAAGTGCTAGCATTGCAGATGTTCACCACCAACTTATCCTCTGTGCTACTCATGATTTGGGTGTCATATCTAAAAATTATTACCAAGTTCAGGAAGATTTACCATATATTTTCTCATAAGAAGTTTATAGTTGTTTTTCTTTTTTAAATTCAGGTCTATGACCTATTTTAAGAAATTGTATACAGTGTGGGGTATGACCTGCCTTCATATTCTAAATATTTTAAAAATCATTTATCTATACCTTATTTATTGAAGGTACTATTCTTTCCTCAGAAAAATAGACTTGACTTCCTTGTAAAAAATAAACCAGCCAAAGATATAAGGGCTCATTTCTGGACTTTTCAAGTACACCTGTTTAAGGTAGATGCTACGCCAAGGCAATGTACTTTTAGTTACTGTAGCTAAGTCAGTTTGAAATTGAAAACATATCTTTCAATTTTTATATTCCTAATTGTTTTGGCTATTTGGAAACATTTGTAATTCCATAAAAATATGAAAACTTTTTTTCCATTTCCATAAAAATATGAAAACTTTTTTTTCCATTTCCATAAAAATACGAAAACTGTTTTTTTTTTCCATTCCCATAAATAAAGTCTGTTTAAATTTGTAAAGATTGTAACAAGTTTGTGTAAAATCTTGTGTAGTGTTGATTTTTAATCATTTCTTATCCAGGAACACTGATCATCATTTTATTTTTTTATTTATTTTGTGTGTGTGTGTGTGTGTGTGTGTGTGTGTGTGTGTGTGTGTGTCTGTGTGTGGCCAGCTCAGCCCACCAGGGGGCGAGGCTGGCTGGCATGTGGTGCTGGGGGATTGAACCACGGTCCCTGTGCTTTGCTTAGCTTAGCTTGTTCTAAGTAGGTGCTTTAGACCACTGAGCCATCTCACCAGCCCCATTTTATTATTCATTTATTTACAGCAGGCAAACTTATTCGAAAAAAGGAACGGAAAATGGAGATGAAGAATAGGAATTGCTCTCAAAATACAGCAAGGATCCTGAATGTGCTGTCCATTTCATTTATTTCTATATTTTTCAGCAAAGTGTTGTAATTTTCAGTGTGCATAATTTGCCTCCTGGTTTAAATTTATTCCTAGCTACTTCCTTTTTTAGGGATGTTATTGTTAATGATCTTATTTTTCTTTTTTGAATATCCATCGGTGTGTATAGTAGCACTATTGATGTTAATGTGTGATTTTGTAATGAGCAATAGTGCTTAATTTGTTTTTTAGCTCAAGTAGAGTTTCACTGATCTTTGGGATTTTATGTATATAAGATCATTTTATCTACAAATAGATCATTTTTCCTACTTTCAAATTCAGATGCCCTTTTTATTTTTTTTTTCTTGTCTAGGTGTTCTGCCTACAAATTTTGGTCAGTATTGTTTAGCAAGGGTCAATATTGGTCATTATTTTCATGTTCCTAATCTTAGGGAAAAAATTTCCAGTTTTTTAACATAGAGTATGATGTTAGCTGGTGTTTTTTCACAAGGGACCCTCACTCTGTCAAGAAAGTTCCCTTATATTAGTAGTTTTTTTATTGTTTTCAATCACAAAATGATGTTGCATTTTTTTGTCAAATGGCCTTTTTATAATAGAGACGATCTGTGGGTATTTCTGATTTTTGTTAATACATTGAAGTACATTGACTGATTTTCTTATAGTTAACCATAATTGCATACCCACAAAACATCTCACTTTTTCATGGTATACCTATTATTATCCTGTTGAACTTAATATTCTCCACATACATATTTTCTAATATTGTTTATTCCTCCACCATTATGTTCTATTTGTTCATAGGGATAAACTAATTTTGATGTATCAATGTTATCACAAGTCCACATTTATATTATGATTCATTCTCTCTTCAAATATATATGATATCAAACTATGAAAAATCTGGAGAACCATTGAAAACATATTTTAAGTCATAAAGCCCATCCTAAAAGTTACATATTGGTAATTAAAACTGCAATATGACATGTTGTAAATGGCCATGCTATAAGGTAGTAAAGAGATTTGTGTTATGTTTTTGGTACAGGGTCTCACTACACAGCTAGGACTCGTAGTGATTCTCCTGTTTTCAGCCTCCCCAACACTGGGATTACAGGCATGCACCACCACACCTGGTTTCAGTGGTCTGCTCAGCCAGCCCAGTGTGGCATGTGGGATCGGGATCGAACCCTGGTCCCTGCCTGAGCTTACCAAATCAGGCTCTTAGTCTACTGAGCTATTATACAAACCCTTCTGGGTTTTTTTTAATCACTGAAAAATATCCCATTGTAGAACTGCACAACTGTTTACTTACCTATTTGACTACTGGAATATATGGTCATTATCTTATTCTGATAAAATCCACCTATGACAAAGCAACAGCCAACATCATACTAAATGAAAAAAAACTGAAAGCCTTCACTTTGAAATCAGGAACAAGACAAGGATGCCCACTGTCACCACTACTGTTTATTAAAGTTCAGAAAGCACTAGCAGAGCAATTAGACAAGAGAAACAAAAGGAATAATGACAGGAAAGGGAGAAGTTAAATTATTATTATTTGCAGGTATCATGATACCCTATGTGGAAAAAAATTCAACAAAACACTCCTAAAATTAATAAACAAATTAAATAGCATAGCAGAATACAAAATCAACATTCAAAAATCAACAGCATTCCTGTACACAAACAAACTCACCAGAGAGAAATTAGGGAAATCACACCATTCTCAAAAGCATTTCCACCTAAAAAATTATATACTTAGAATCAATCTAACAAGGGAAGTAAAAGACATACACAGTGAAAATTACAATAGTCTGAAAAATAAGATTAAAGATTTCAGGAAATGGAAAGATATTTCTTGCTCTTGGATAGGAATGAGCATTGTGAAAATGGCCATGTTCTCAAAACTATTATATAGATTTAATGCAATCCCATTTAAAACACCATTAGTGTACTTCACAGATCTAGAGAAAACATTTTTAAAATTTATTTGGAACCAGAAAAGACCTAGAATAGTAAAGGCAATCTTGAACAACAAAGGCAAGACAGGAGACATGTAATCACTAACTTGAAATTATACTACAAAGCTATTGTAATAAATTTAGCAAGATACTGGCAAAAACCAGATCTAAGGATCAATGGAAACAGATTAGAATACATAGCCACGACTACCATGACCTTACCTTTAACAAAGGAGCCAAATATGTTCATTGGAAGGGACATAGACCCTTTAACAAATGGTGCTGGAAAAATTGTACTTCCACATACTGAAAATTAAAACTAGATTCATGTCTATCATCTTGCACTAAGTAATGATCTCATATTAAAAAACATCTAAATGTTAAAATAGTAATACTAAATCTACTGGGTGAGAAAATAGATAGAAATCTTGAAGATACAGGATTAGACAGAGAATTCATAAACAAAAACCAAACTTCGTGGAAAATATTTCAAAGAATCAGCACCTGGGATCTCATCCTACTGAGAAACTTTTGCACATCAAAAGAAATCACCAAAGCAAAAAGGAAACCTACAAATTGTGAA
>NW_004524640.1:1498410-1499105 GCF_000260255.1 Octodon degus
GTGCAGTTGCTTAGTTCACAGGTATCAGTATATATAGTTAGTCAGGGTGAGAATCTTTCCAATTAACTGCTAGATTAAAAAATCTTCTGGAGACTTTCAGGATCAGTGCCTTCCCCATCTTCTACTTATAACTGTATGGCTTGAAACGGTCATGTTTCCTAGCTCTTCTCCTTTCCCTCTCTTAATTAGTTAGTCCTCAAGTTCTTGCTTTCCTTTTACTTGTATTATACCTTTCTATTGGCATTTCTTATGTGAGTTCTTATACTAGGGAAACTATACAATATTTACACGTGTGTCTGGTTTATTTCACTTATGAGTATATCTTCAAGTGGCATCCACCACAATATAAAGGCTTTGAGTTTATCATTCTTTATAGCTGAGTAATACTCCATTGTATAAAAATACCACATCTTTTTCATCCAGTCCTCACGTGATGGGCATCTTGGTTGTTTCCAAGATTTGGCAATCACAAATTGTGTGGCTATAAAGATAGGCACACATATATCTCTATGATATGATGTTTCCAGATCCTCCGAGAAAATTCCCAGTAGAGGAATAGCTGGTTTCCTCCCTATGTTTCTGTAATTGCTTCTTTACTTCAGATACTATGAGTTCTGAGAATTCTTTTATTTCAGAAAATTCTGCTCTGAGTTCCTCTATAACTTTCTGCTGTTGCTTATTTACTATTGATGCTA
>NW_004524640.1:1499205-1500376 GCF_000260255.1 Octodon degus
TGTATTCAAAATGGTTAGGATAGATATATAGTTACATTCTCTTAATGAATAGAGGGATTTGTTCTAATGGTGTTTGTAAATAGAATATCACGTCTGCATCTTGTATAGCAATTAACCACTAGGAAGAATGTATGCAATTTGTTAATTATTGAAATTGTCCTACCAGTTTGGTTTGAAACTGTCTCATTGCTATTTGTTTCTCAGTAAAATTATGGAAAAAATAAATAAATAAAATGGAGAACAGAGTTGCATTAAGCCAAAAAATGAGAATCAAAAATAAAATATCTAGGAATCAATCTAAGAATATAAAAGTCCTCTACAAAGAAAACAATAGTACCCTGAAGGAAAAGTTAAGAGAACGTCAGAAAATAGTAAGGTGTCCCCTACTCCTAGATAGGCAAAACCGGTATTGTTAAAATGGTCATACTTCCAAAATTTTTGTACAGATTAAATGCCATCTCAAAGAAAATACTGACAGCATACTTTACTGATCTAGAGAAAACAATCCTAAAATTCATATGAAATCAGAAGAGACTCTACATAGCAAAGGTAATTCTGGCCAAAAAGCAAAGCAAGCAACATTGCAATACCTTACCTAAAGCTATATTACAAGGCAATAGTGATAAAATCAGAATGGTACTGGAACAAAAACAGACATATGACAAATGGAATCATATGAATCAATGCAACAGAAGCAAGGGTGCCGAAAGCTCAGCAGACACGTGTAAAAAAGGAGCCAAACATATGCTGAAGGAAATATAGCCTATTGAACAAGTGGTGACAGGAAAACTGGTTATCTGCTTGCAGAAGAACCTGAGCCCTTATCTCTCACCATATACTAACCTAACATCAAAATAGACCAAACATCTAAATATTAAAACAGAAACAGTAAGCCCTCTAGAAGATAAACTATATAAAACACTTGAAGATGTAGAGGTAGCAAAGGATTTTCTATACAGATCTTCAATTCCATAAGATAGAGCAGCAAAAATCAAAAATATTATATAAAGATTAAAAACTAAAAACATCATCCAGGAATAGTGGATCATGCCTGTGATCCAAGAACTCTGGGAAGTTGATACAGGAAGATCACAAGTTCAAGCCCAACACCGTAACTTAAACAAATAAAAAAGGCAAGAAATGGGGTGCAGTGCAGAGGCTAGGGAGATAC
>NW_004524640.1:1500476-1504243 GCF_000260255.1 Octodon degus
GGTAGGGATTGGGTTTCCTCCATATGTTTCTGCATTTGATTCTTTACTGCAGATGTTATTAATTCAGGGATTTCTTTTTTCATTTCCAATATGAGTTCCTCTATACCTTTCTGCAGCTGTTTCTTTATTTCAGAAGCCATTGATTCGTTGATTTCAGCTGTGTGATTCCCAATTTGTTCTGTTAGTGTCCTCTGCACTTGTTATGGGTGGGCTTGGGTCTGAGATTGCATTTTGCTCCTTCTCATTGACATTTTGTGTAGCTCTGTCTTCTGACCTTTGTTGTAGATCTTTGGTGCACTTATAACCTTAGCACCTATTGAAATTCAGGTGCAGAGCTACAAAGTTTGGATTTATCCAGCTGTGCCTGGCTTGGGTCTGGCTACTGTGCTCAGCTCCTTCCTGCTGCTGCCCTTCTGAGTGAACCTGTTGTGCCCCTCTGGCCAGATGTTCTGCTCCTGGACTAGCTGGGTGGTTCTGTCCCCTACTCTCTCTGCAGGGATTGCAGGGGCAGGGTTTCACCTCAGGCCTCTATGCCAGGCCTGAGCTGAGTCTGGAGGGGACAAGCTGGAGTAGGGGGGAGAGGAAGCTCTCCCACACACTCACCAGGCCTGGGCTAGCACTGGATCTTCTGTTCCCCAGAATGTGGCAGAAATTCTCACTGGGCGGACAGGGTTGGGGGGTGCTGTAGAGTGGTGGGGGGCATACCAAGGGGGTGGAAGAGGGTCTCACCCACGCTGTGCCTGGGCTGGGACCAGCAGGTCCCGCTGGCACAGGGTAGCCAGAAGTTCTCCCAAACAGTCACCGGGCCTGGGCTCCAAGCAAGGAATTTCAGTACATATAGCATCTAGTTCAAATATAACATATACAAGTACAAAACAGTCATAAAATGTTCTATTAGAGACATATCATAACCTTATAACATGTCCATGTTTTAACTTAGATTTACCAACATTTTGAACAATATTTTAACAAAATCATATAAAGACAAACCATAAGCAATTGTAAGCAATTACTATGAGACAATACTATATGAGGCAAATTATGAACAATTATGAGCAATGAGCAAAGACATATCAACATTTGAAGCATAAAAATCTGTTACCTATGTAATTCCCAATCCAGAATCTCTGAAAGAAAAGGAAACTCATACTTCCATCCAATGATCTCAGTGGAATCTCCAAATGATGTAGGGAGAAAAAATGATATTGGGACCTCCAAATTATATAGGGGAAGTGAAACTCCCGACCTGACCTAGACAAGTTCATGGTCTCTAAAACCAAAGAATGAACTTTAGGAATGAATGGAGGCTATGAGCAGAATATATTTACTGAGGCAAAGAAAGCTCCTGTCTGACAGAGGGACAGGAGGGAGGCCAAGCGGGTTGTTTCTGGGAAGCTGTCTCTTCCAGGGACTTTTATAGTGTAAAACCTGCAGGGCTTAGGTGGAGAAAATGGGTACTCCCTTAGGTGGATGTGGCATGGGACAAAACAATAGTCAACCAATGGGATTACAAGTAACATTGCTCAGGTAAAACTGATTAAGTTCAAGACCAAATGGGGAAGCGAGTCACATAGCAACAGGCCATGAAGGTAAAATAGGACTTTATCTGGTAGGAATGAGATAATGATTTTTCCTGGCTTTTTCAGGGTGAAGATCAATCCCAGATGCTAATTTTTAGGAAGGTTAACATTCGTTTGATCTTTAATCTCTAGGTCTGGCTCACAGCAGAAGTATCCATTCCTCTCACAATTGTAAGGTATCTTGTCTTCTGAGTTACCTCCTTCGAGGGCCTGGCCCTATCTGACTGCCTATAATACTTTTATCTAACTCTGCTGCCCACATTACCACAGAAATATGCTGATTTGGGGAGGGTTGTTTTTGTTTTTTGTGGGTTTTTTTTTTTTTTTTTTTTTTGGAATATCATCAAGAGAAGTATTTTTTCTTCCCTTAAATATGGGTTTCTTTGACTGTTGCAGAAGAAGGTATAAAATATTCAGTTTATTTGAGGATTCAAGTCTTGCTTCATTTGTGATTTTCTCCATTTTCAGATGCCTTGGAATATTTTTTATCATATTTTTCTTCAAGAGATTAATAAATAGAATAATATAATAACTGCTAGGAATTTTAATGATATTCCCAAATCAAAGAAGAAAAGAATATATTATTATTGCAAATTGTGTTCAATTACTATATTTTTCTATAGTATGAAAAACATTACACAGAAATATTGAAGTTATATACGAAAACACAAAGACAATACCAGTGATTCCATTCATTAAAACACAAGTAGTTTTGGGTAATTTCTAAGGGATTGCACAGACAGAGATATTCGATGCCAGCTGAAGAAGGTAGAGTGATAAATCTAGGCTTCTTAAACAATCCTGTCATCTTAAAAAGGTTAAATGATCTTGTCATATTTAGTAGCTTAGGTAAAGTGCATGTATGCAAAATTACATGTGTGTGTGTGTGTGTGTGTGTGTGTGTGTGTATTTCTGCAGAGAAAGAATAACAAAGTGAGATTTTAACTTTTCTTATTCCTCATTGTTTTGACAAATAAGAGTGTGTGCAAAACAATGCAAGAGCATGTATAGAAAAATAGATATGAGACAAAAGCCTAATGTCCCAAGGGAGCAAGGAGCAACAAACAGAGCCTGAGGAGAACTGTTGCCTCTCCTGTAAATTCTGGCAAGCTGGGATTCAAGGCTGCAGATAGCAGCTTCTCTGGCTGGTGCCCTGTTTGTTGTTTCATCCCTTTCTTGGGATGTTAATGGTTAGCATTGTGTTAACTTAGTTAGGTATGCTGAAATTAATAGAGAGAGTAGTTCGTGTTCATCAAAGTAGTTATGCACATTCCTTAGCCTACCTTTAGCCCTCAATAAATGTGAAATCTGAGTCAGACCTCTGAAGCTATATTCATCAGGTCTTTTTGTTTCTTTCCTCACCGACTCATAACACAACAAGCATGTTTGATGATATACAATCTACATGTTAATAGAGGTACTTGTAAATGATTATGCGTAAGGGAAATGAAGGACAGCAACCAGAAAAATGTACAAAAGAAGTATCAGGGGAATTTTGCCTCGTACAAGGAAAAACACACTTCAGTATTTGAAAATACACCTAAATTAGCTTAAATGCATATTGCAGACTCTAACAGAAGTAATGAAAATTTGTTGGAGATTTATAATATTAACTAAGAAAGGAAACAGGGTGCAATTATGTAAAAATCTTAATTTAAAACACAATGACAGGAAATGAGTGGAGGACACAAATAGGAAAAATAAGGGGAAATGGTGGACCAAAAGGAGGGAGAGGAGAATCCTGAGAAGTCAAAGTGAGCTAGAGATGCCAGAGGACCTGAAGAAGAAGAAGAAGAAGAAGCAGAAAACCTGTGAAAACTAAGACTGCTTCTTCCAGTAATGGAGGGGGATGATCCAGTCACAGCGCTGAGAAGCAATTAGCTGAAGAAGAAGGTGCAGATCTCTCAACAAAGCCTACAAAGATCTCCAAGTTTGGATTTGCCATAGGTAGTCAGACAACAAAGAAAGCATCAGCTATATCCATCAAACTTGGATCAAGTAAGCCTAAAGAAACTATTCCAACCCTTGCTCCCAAAACCCTTTCAGTAGCAGCAGCTTTTAATGAAGATGAAGACACAGTGAATCAGAGGAAATGTATCCAGAAGGGAAGATGAGGATGAAGAATATTGGAAGGAATACACCAACATCAGCCAGATCACCCTTTCAATAATGGAAGCAAGGGGGGCC
>NW_004524640.1:1504343-1505364 GCF_000260255.1 Octodon degus
CTGAAAAGTCAAACTTGGAAGAAATTCCTGGGAGCTGCTATTTTGTATTATGACTTCTTCTTGAAATTGTTTTTGTTTATAGATTTGATAAAATCTAGATCTCTAATTTTTTTTAAGCCCAAGCCCCTTGGACATGGCTGCTCTTTTCAGGTTTTGCTTACATACAATTCATTCTTTGCAGGCAATTAAACTGGAGAAGCCTGAATAAAATTTGAAACAAAGATTAATAATAAAAAAACAGTAACACAATAGTTGCAGGTGAATCCAATGCTCCACTTTAGCTATGAATAGGACAACCAGAAAAAAAACTGGGAAACAAAAAGTTGAACAACACTAGATATCAACTGAGCATACCAGAAAAATAGAGAATGCTCTAGCCAATAATAGGATAACAAAAATCTTCTCAAGCAGAAATGTAACATGTTCTAAAGTAAACCACAAGGTGGATCACAAGAACAAGTCTTAAAAAAAAAAAAAAAAGTTAAAGGATTACCGTCTGTCTTGTCCTACCACAGTGAAATGAAACTAGAAATCAATGGCAAAAAAGGAAAATATAAAATATATTTGGAATTTAAAATTGCATTTTAAATCAATCAATGGATTAAGAAGAAATCATAAGAGAATTTAGAAAATATCTGGAGACAAATAGAAATAAATATACAACATAGCAAAATTTATGGGATTTAGTGAAAGTTGTATTAAAATAAAGTTTTTATTTTGCAGTGATTATATTCAAGAAGAAGAAAGGCCTCCACTAATAATCTAATTTTACCTGTTAATAGACAAGTAAAACAATAAGTCAAACCAGAATATAGGGGAAAGAAAAAATAATTAAGAATAAGACAATATAAATAGAATGAAGAGTAGAAAAGCAATAGGAAGCACCCCCTCGGGCCGCCCCCCACCACTCTGCCGTACCTCCCCCACCTCTCCCGCCGAGTAGGAATTTCTGGTGACTTCCGGGAACCCCCAGACCCAGTCCTAGCCCAGGTCCGGTGAGTGTGTGGAGAGCTTCCTGCTA
>NW_004524640.1:1505464-1513470 GCF_000260255.1 Octodon degus
GAATTACTGTCTTGTTTTTGAAATTCTGTATCACGTCTAATATTCTATTATTCTTTTATTCTCCTTAAAATAATAAATATATATGTATATATATAATAAATTAATACTAAATGTAAATAACTCAAGCATAGTTCATATAGATAATTGGCCCAATATAAAAATGGATAAAGGATTTCCAGGCAGATGGTAAAGTGGTGAACAGCAAAAGGCCTCATCAAGACACACTGAAATATAGCAATATGAGTTAGAGAAGGAGGCAGATGGGTCCCTAGGACCCAAGAAGTTGAAGTGAGAATCAAAGCCCAGAGGGAGAGCGAAGAGAGACACTTCAATGAAGGAGAAAGAGGTGCCAGCTGGTTCTTTCTTCCTATGCCCCGATTCACTATGTAAGAGGACTGGCTTAAACCTGCTGATGCACAGTGACTGCTGGTGACTCCAGAATTCCAGAGGCCTCTACAGTGAAATGCACCAGGGGAATGAAACAGCAGACACTGCAGGCTGCAGCGGCTGGTAAGTTTGTTCGTTTGGTTGTTGTTGTTGTTGTTGTTGTTGTTGTTGTTGTTGTTGTTGTTGTTGTTTTTGTATTTGGTACAGGGTCTCACTGTGCAGGCCAGACTTCCTTTATTTCTCTATTTTCGCACAGAACCTCCTGTTTTCAGCTTCCCCAGCACTGGGATTACAAACATGCACTACCATGCCAGGACTCGTTTTCCAGCTCAGCCACCCCGGGGATGGGGCTAGCATAGCATGTGGGACCAGGGATCAAACCCTGGCCCCTACGCTTGCCAAACCAAGTGTTTAGTTTGCTGAGCTATCTTGCCGGCCCATAGTTATTTGGATTCAGAATCCCCAAGAGTGGGAGATTGGTGATAGACATCTTTGAGAGAAGCCGGCTGAGCTCAGAAAAGCCAAGTGACTCCTGGTGACAGGTGAGGCAGAACTGAGTTCAAGTCAGCAAGAAGCAAAGGAGCAAGTTCAAATTAGCAGGTGGCATAGCATTGTTACAGATAGAATAAATCAGGCTCCAGCTGCATGTACAGAAACCAGCCTCAACTTTAGTGGAACTAAAGCTGCAGCCTTGCTGGGATTATCGACTAATCTACCACAAAGCCACAACTGGTTTGATGAGATTAATAAATATGGATCTGAATTCTGTCTGCCCATTTCGTCTACCTATGACAGCAGAGACACATTTTGATGTAACTGTTTCTTATACTCTTCTTTTTTTCTTTTTCTTTTGTTTTTTCTTGTTTCCTCTTGTTTTTATGGGTGTAGACATTAATTCTAGGGTTTTGGGTTTTTTTTTTTTGTTTTTGTTTTTGTTTTCTTTTTCTGTATCGTGTTCTTGTTTTTCTTTCATTCCTGTCTCTTTCCCTCCTGTGTTCATCACCAGCTTCTCAAAGATTGCATGATCTTCTTTGCCCTTCAGCCTTGATGCCAATCTCTTCTTCTTCCTTTATTTCTCTATTTTCCCATAAAAGTGGCAAATTAATAGTTACCAGAGTTTGTAATTTTCTACATTGTTGAATTCTATTGTTATTGCTGATTGTAATACTTCAGCCAAGGTGATATAATTGTTTTAATCAATTGTTCTCCCTGGTATGCCAAAACCAAGATTGCCTAAGAGTCAGAAAAAAATGCTATCTTCCAGTGCCAAAAAAACAGGAGCTAGACCAAATAGACAGCAACTGCTTATCCCAACAAATTGAAGAGGTGGGAATTTGCAACAGAAACTAAGGCCAAAACCCAGCTACACCTAGAAGACACCTTTGAGAAGTAATCACTTCCGAAAGGTTCTAAATTCTAGCACTAAAGCTACTCACCATAAACAATTTACAAACATCAGCTGAAGAATTAAATTGCCTAAAAATTTGCATTTCTCAAATGCCCAGTGATGTTGAACATTTTTATTTTTTATATGCTATTTCTACTTCTATTTTCTGAGAAGTGTCTATTTATCCCAGATACACGTTTTTGGATTGGGTCTTTGAATTTTTAAAACTTGCTCTTTTTTAATGCATTATATGCACTAGGATAGTAGTCTTTTGCCTATAGAACAGCTGGCATAAATTTTTACCACTCTGTGGGTGATCTTTTCACTCGGGAATTTATTTTGCTGTACAAAATCCCTTTAATGAGATGAGAGACCCCAGTTGTTGATTTTTTGTGATAATTCCTGAGCAATCAGGGTTTTGTTCATAAAGTCTTTACCTATACCTATGTCTTCCAGAATTCCATTTTATCTTCTAGCAGATTTAGTGTTTTTGTTTTAATATTTGGATTTTTGATCCATTTGATTTTGGTTTAATGCATGGTAATGGACATGGGTCTAGTTTTAGTCATCAGCAAATGGAAAGCCAGTTTTCCAATACCATTTATTAAAGAGGCTAGCCTTTCAGTGAATATTTTTGAACCATTGAAGGTCAGATGGTTAAAACAATGCTAAGATTACATCTCACTCTAGAAAGAATAACTATTATCTAGAAAATTCTGGCAAGGATGTGGGTAACAAGGAGTACTTTTCCACTGTTTGTAGAAATGTAGGCTTTTGTAGTCACTGCAGAAATCAGTGTGAAGATTCCTCAAGAAAGTAAAACGAGAGATCCATTTGACCTAGCTATTCACCTTCTTTGTGCTTTTTTTTGTTTGTTTGTTTTGTTTGTTTGTTTGTTTGTTTGCTTGTTTTGGCGGCACCAGAGATTGAACTTAGTACCTTGCACTTGCCAGGCAGGCACTTACGCCACTGAGCTACATCCCCGGCCTCTTTGTGCTTTCCTGGACAAATTAAAAGTATTCTACCACAGCAACATATGCACATTCGTATTTATAGGGCAGTTTGTAATAGTTAAATCTTGGAAACAGCCCAAATGTTCATCACTCAATGAATGGAGAAAGTTGTGTTTTTGTAATACGGCAGAGAACTACTAGGCCATAAAGTAGGATAGACTTGAGACATCGTCATCTAAATGGGTGCATCTTAGACAATCCTCTTAAGTGATAAATCAGACACATGTTCAAATATTGCATGGTTTCTTTGGTGTGAGAAACAAAGTGTTTATAAAAGGTATATAGTAGTATAAAGTATTATAAAAGGTATATAAAGTATTATAAAAGGTATAATAGATATATGAAATTGGAAGACAATTTTCAAATGGAAAGAAGAACAAGGAATGTCAGAGGGGAAAAGGAAAGAAAGGACATGGAAAGAATAGAAGGAAAAATGAAAACAAAGCTTTTGTAAATAAGAAGCGAAGAGCAGCTGAGGGGAGGAAAAGAGAATGGAAAAAGGATAAAACAAGATATATCATGTACAGGTACATATTCCCTAAGCAGAATATTATCATTAATATTTAGATGTTTGATCCATTTGATTTTGGCTTAGTGCATGGTAATAGCACGGGTCTAGTTTTAGTCATCAGCATGGGGAATGCCAGTCATCCAATACTATTTATTGATTGATGCATGGACATTGTACCAGTAAAATGAAACAATTAAAAATAGATAAAACATATGCATGGCATTCTACAAAAAAGAAAACAGGGTTAATAACCTGTGAATCAATGCTAAGTCTCAGTAGTTTTTAAAGATACAAATTAAGACCAAAATTGAACGTTATTTTGTACTCATTTATATTTCAAAAAATAAGAAATATGACTGTATGAAGTGTAGCAGAAAATACCTAGACGTTCACTTATGAATTGATGGTTAATATTTAATTAGTACAGTGTCCTTTGAAAAACAACTTAACATCATTTTGTAAAGATGAACACGGGCATGCTCCATGTTCTACGTATTTTGATTCTAAGTATTACCAAGAGAGGTTCCTGGGTACACCAAGAAACATTAATGGGAATGTAAATAATAGAAAAGCTCTGAAAACAATTTAAAAATTCTGAGCTGGCGAGATAGGTTAGCTGACTAAGTGCCTACGTAGGTAAGCACAAGGACCATAATTCAATCCCTGGCACCACACACCACAGAGGTCCCCTTTAATGAGACCCTGTACCAAATACATAAAAAATACATTAAAAAATCAGGGAGAGAAAAAATATAAATCTGGGCATATTAATATAATGGTAAATTTACAGAAGACTCAGAATACCCAAATGTTTTTCATATTAAGTAATACATATAATTTAACATCATAAGCTGAGTTAAAATGCTATAAACCTTAAAATAGCTTTTTATATGATACAATTAGTATACTACTTAAAGGGATGTATATAGATATTTTCAACTCATATTACAGAGAAGTCAGTTTTTTAACCAGAGTTCCTTAAAATAGAGATATTAACCTGCCTTATTCTAGTGAAATCAATGCAATCACAAGGTTTTTTAAATTGTGGAAGGCTCAGTGTTGATGAGCTATGACCTGAGGAAGACTTGACCAGCATCATTAGATTTAAATATACAGGAGACTATAAACCAAGAAACTGGAGCAATTTCTGGAGGGTGGAGGAGGCAAGGAAAGTTTTCCTAAGAACTTTCAAAATGGAGCCTGGCCATGCCTCCACCCTGAGTTTAGATTATTCATACCTTTCTTCTGAGATGTAAAATAATTTATTTTGTTGTAATCCATTAAGCACTCCTATGTACACACACAAACACACACATAAAACTATAAATGTGTGTTTGGGTGTCAATATCACACAGTGAGAGATGCTTTAAAAAAATCAACCTGGGGCTAAAGAGTAATAGGTAGGGCTACTGTACATGGCACACGGTCAGAGCTGAGCTCTAATGTTTATAGAGGTCTGAATGAGACCAAGGTATGTGATTTAAGCAGAAGATTTCAGAAAACAAATGCAAAGTGCAAAGTGAATGTGGTGATGTGCTTGAACTTGACATGCATGAGGAACACACACAAAAGGCCAATGGGGGTCAGGAGAAGGCCAGAGGTCAGCAGGAAAGTGATGGGATGTATTAGTGGTGGTTATCAATAGGGTTGTTTATGCTAGAAGAAGAGAAGGAACATCAGCAGAAAGGCAGAATATTTGCTTTTTTCCTATCATGTATGTTTTGGAGTGACAACACATTACCTTTCTGTTGTTGAAGCATTTTTATTACAACTAGAAGTGTAAGCAATCTGAAAAGTAGAGATGGTAGTGTTAAAAATGAAGTATCCATTGGAAGGCTCCATGGAGCGAAGCTGCTTCAATATGAAAACTGAGAGAAAGGGGCCAGAAAGGATCAATGTCCCTCTCTTTTTCAAATATGTTCCCTCTCTTTTTCCACTTTTATGCTTTTCTGACTATGGAGTCTGTACACAATAGTCAGTCACTCTTGGATTAAATATGTTGATTTAAATGTGTACATGTAAATGAATTGTACGAATCTCATAGATGCTACCTACTGAATGATTTCTTCTGAAATAGAATTTTTAAAGGTATGGAACAAGGAAGATCACTAAATAGTCTTTATAAATCCTTTCCTAACATCACATGATAAAGATGCTACAGATATAAAAACCCATCATTACTTTAACAACATGCATAGGGCTTAAAGGAGTCAGACTGCCGCCATGTAGACCTTGTTTCACTGTTTCTCAACTTTGAGATCAATGGGAAATCATTTATTTTGTACATACCCAGAGTTTTTTCATCTGTTAAACTAAAATAATCATATCTGAGTGACATAATTATAAGGATTAAAACAACTAACTGAATATAGTATTAGAGCAATATGGAGCATAATATTAAGTACTCAGTAAGTTCCAGCTACAATTCTTGTTTCTCTTTTCTTCTTTTTTGAGTGCTAGGCAATGCCTTGATTCCCAATTCCCAACCTCTTACTCCAAAGGAGTTAAGAGGTATTTAAGAGACTCACATTTCCCAGCTACTTTGTTGATTCTTTCTACACACTTTAAAGTGAAATCACTGTGATGCTCAGCGTATTGTGCTAGAAAGTAGGAGAGAATTCAATTTCACTAACCAACACCTTTTCCTATGACTATCGTTCAATATAAAATTATTCAAACATTTCTTCTGAACCTCTGAAAGCAGGTTTCATGTCCCCTGGGCAAATTTAAAAGGAACCTTAATCATTACACAATTGCAGTTGTGACCACTGAGGTCTTCATTCTGCTGAGTAAAACTCTAACTTCGATTAACTGAAAAAAACTAAAATATCTATAAAAGGTGACTCTGACTGATTTGAGATGTTCTTTATATATAAGGTTTACAGGGTTCATCCTGGTTTAAGCAATTTCAGATTTCAAAGTAGACCACTTCAGGCAAGTGTCTCCGCTTCCCAGATTCCTGTTTTCTTCATTCTGCTCCAGGCTTGTCCCATACCTTTCATTATTTAGGAAAGTATCATTATCATACAATGGCTACACTTTTGTGACAAAATGAAGAGACATAATTAGTTTTTCCAATTTGAAAATGAAAAAAAATTAAACAGATTGTTTAAGACAAAAAATACGTCTTGGTCAGATCTTTTGATCATTGCATTTTTTAAATTACTGGTACAAACTTATTATATTACTTAAGTTTTAGAGCAAAATAAAAAATTACTATTAAAGAAACAATATTGTAAAAGGTCAAGATTGTAAAGTGATTCACAGGACAATCTACTAAGTTTATAACTTACTTCTAGAATGTTTTTCTATTATACATTGTATAACATCTCCTTTTAGCTTAATCATACTCTCACGTTTCAATATTAATGAACTGGTATTACAAATATCACCCAAGAAAGACTTTAATCATATTCAAAGGCATTTAAATAAATGTATAGATCATTTTGTTAGTAGTTGAATGTATGTTTAAATTGAAAAGTTTTAATTTGAAAAGTACTGTTCATTTTAAAAATTGGCCTCCTTTTCTATAAATAAAAATTCCTTACTCTCTATTTAGTTTGGCTCTATGACACGCATCCCACCTTGAATCCATTGCAGCATTTAGTATTCTTTTTCTCTGAATATTCAGTCTCTGATGTTTTATTTGTAGAATCAAGTTGATCCATTTTTAAACTATTTGTCTATTTTCAACTGTTGTTGATTGTTGATTGGAAATGACCACCTATCTAGGGTAGAAATGGAGACTTAACTTAACTTTAACAATATGTAATTTAGAAATAATAAAACCCCTATGTCAACATAAAGCCATCAGTCAATCACAAATAACTCCTCAGGCTCTGCTGTGTTTCTGATAGCGGACTAAGAAAACAATGAACAAAACACAAGAAAGAAAACTACACAAGTCCTAGCTTTAGGGAGATTACAATTTAGTCAGGCAGATTAAAATTGTGGAGAGAAATTAGAAAAAATAAGTAGATAATATAGAACCAAGTTACATTAAAAAATTAAATTTCAGAAACTGAACTTATTTACATTGTGTTGCCTCATTTTCAAGTATAATATAATCAGTATGTGTTGCCTACATACCACACTTTCTACTTTGCCATGGCATTTTAAGTATGCTTTTGAGGACTTTAATGTATTTTTCTCTGAACGTGTTTTTTCTGAGTTCAAAATGACACATAGAAGTATGTATTTGGAACATAATATTTCGGACAAGGCCCAAAGTCTTGGAATGTAGCCTGGTAATTTTTCTCTGAAGAGAAGAGCTCGAGCTTTTCCTAGGGTATGGGGTAAGGGCTCAGAATCTCAGCATCCTCTACTTTCTGTGTCAAGCTTTCACTGTTTCAGAGGACGCAGGAAAGTAGGGCTCCCAAGCGGCCAGCTGCTAGCATGTGTCTATGGAGTTGTGCTGACCTGATCTTTTCTCATTTAATTGGAAAAAACATTATCGAAAAGTATTTTCTTTCCTCTTACATGGAGTCAAACTTTGCTTAAAAAAAAAAAAAAAGGAAAGCAGAGAGACTGTGAAACACATCATAACTTTTATTTACCTACTGACTTCCACCCTCCTCTATTCTGTCAGAATGAAATAAGGAGTCTAATAGTTCTGTGAATGCAGCTTGCTTAAAGCACTGCCTAGGAGCCAGGGAGATGGCTCAGTGGAATAAATGCTTCCCTGGCAAGCACAAGGGCCTGAGTTCAA
>NW_004524640.1:1522024-1523307 GCF_000260255.1 Octodon degus
TTTTTTTTTTTTTTTGCAGAACCGGGGATTGAACTCAGGACTTTTGTGCTTGCCAGGGAAGCGCTTATTCCACTGAGCCATCTCCCTGGCCCCCAGTTTCCTTTTTTAAAGAATGGTATAAGACTATCTTTGCTGCTGCTTTTGCTTTTACTTTTTCATTTTTCTTAAGATTGAGTGGTACACTAATAAGTGAGAGTTTGAAATTAGAGGTAATTTATGTTTTATATACAGATTTCAAAACACTTGGTATAATGGGGCTGGTGAGATGGCTCAGTGGTCTAAAGCACCTACTTAGAACAAGCTTGGCAAAGCACAGGGACCACGGTTCAATCCCCCAGCACCACATGCCAGCCAGCGCTGCCCCCTGGTGGGCTGAGCTGGCCACACACACACACACACACACACACACACACAAATAAATAAATAAAATTAAAAAAAAAAAACACTTGGTATTCTTTAGTTTTCATTTGATTAGTTTCCAAAGGTTACAGATAATAAATCAGAAATGGTACCTTTTAAAAATTGCATATATTTTTAGACACAACTATTAGCACTTTAAGAGGGAGGTAAACCGTTACTGTCTGTGTAAAACTGCAAGGAGCTACACCTAAATCAACTCCCTTGCTCCTGAAACTGGCCCCCAGGAACAGCCTTAGAGAAAAGGGGAGGGTGTTGTGTCAGAGAGAAGGCATTGCTTGTATATTGACTAGAAGTAAACCTAGGTGAAATTAAACAGCATTGTTTTCCCTCTGGGATTTGTTTTGTTTAAATGGCTGTATATTAGGTACTGCATTGCTGTCAGTGGACATAAATGCTTAGCTCTTCTACAGAAAGCAATTTTTTTTAAATTTTTATATGAAGTATCGAGTATTTGAAATAGCCCATTTCACTTTAATAGTCTTGTCTACCTTCATTGGTCTTCAAAGAACAGCCATTTGCTACCAAAGTAAATTAGTGTTTTGAATGTGCTTCTCTCGGTTTTTGTTTATGTGATAGTTCCTGTAAGTATTTCCACCAGAACTTGAGGCAAATCATAAGGAAGCTGTTTCTTCCAAAATATTGGCCACCACCAACAATTTAAATGTACACACTGTTGGGGCTGGTGAGATGGCTCAGTGGTCTAAAGCACCTACTTAGAACAAGCTTAGCAAAGCACAGGGACCGTGGTTCGATCCCCCAGCACCACATGCCAGCCGGCCCCACCCCCTGGTGGGCTGAGCTGGCCACACACACACACACACACACACACAAATAAATAAATAAAAAAATTTTAAAAATAAAAA
>NW_004524640.1:1524432-1525580 GCF_000260255.1 Octodon degus
TAACTGTTTTGGTTCAACTCAACTTTTACACGGTGGAATCTGCTTAAGAAAATTGTTTAAAACTTTTTTGTAATGATTTTATTTATATAAAGATGGTCTAGTTGTACTTATATTATTTGTAATTGTTTTCATTTATGAAAAATACTATCAACCCTTTTTTCCCTTGAAGCCTAATGCCAGTTATCAAACACCTTAGTGGGAGGAGGACACAGTGTCAATGATTTTTATGATGTAGAAAAGATGCTTAAATAATTTCAGAGAAAAAATGGTTTTGATACATTATATTCTGCAGTATAGCTTCTCAGCATAAGAAATTATCTCTGACTTGTGCCAAATTCCTAGGAACAATAATTACACATACATGGTCATGTACACACATTTTCTTTTCAGTTACACACATAAGGCCAAAGCCTACTTGTATGAGGCTGTGGCACTGAGACAATTTGGGTGTTAAGTGTATCACAGGCACTACAGTTCTCAAGGCCCAGTTTCTCTCCAGAGGCTGGGCTCAACAACATCGCATTAGCACTTCTCACTCCAAAGTGAGGTGAAAGCCTTTCTACATTTAATTGGAAGACTTCTCAATAAGTTTTTCATGTGTCATTATTCATGTAAATGACAAATACTTCAATGCTTTGAATGATTGTTTTAACTGTTTTGGTTCAACTCAACTTTTACATCAGTTGGTCAAGAATTTGAGCAACTTTAAAAACAAAATATTTACTCCAGCTTTATTTGCCACTTCAGTATACAGGGAAGAACTTTTATAAGAAAACCTTTATATAATTCTTTTAAAGAAAAATTAAAAGATGAAAGGTTAAAATTTAAAGGTTAAAAATTAAAAGATGAAAGAAAATTAAAGATGAAAGGTTTTTATGTCCTTCACTTTCCACTACAATTTATGTTGTACTTTTAAGACCAAACTATTTTACATGGTTAATTGTTTAAATACTTGCAGTAAAGCTCTGCTGTAGCAAACGATTTTTAAAGCAGGATGGCCAGGGATCACCTCACACTATAGCCCTTAAAAGTGAGAAGGAATTGTTGCTTTAACAAACATTAAAAATGCCAGATTTTGGTACTGCTTGCTAGTGAGGTGAGGCAATCTCTCCATCTTAGCTGTTTTCCCCCTCCCCCTCCCCCTCCCC
>NW_004524640.1:1525680-1526861 GCF_000260255.1 Octodon degus
TGCAAAAAAAAAAAAAAAAAAAAAAAAAAAAAAAGCACTGCCTAGTACCACATCTTAAGACGGTACACTTCTTCAGGTCTACTCTCTCAGACTTGTCTAGAAGGTAATAGAATAATAATTTAAGGCTTTATTTTTATAGTATAAATAAGTTTGGTTATAATTTTAGATTAAATAAAACTGAGACACATCTATCTGCAGAATTCATATCTAAGAGATCATGAGAGATTACAAAACAGGTATTCAGCAGACACGAGGCACAAAATGTGTAATATAACATCAAGACTAAACGTATTTTCTTGGCACCCTGAGAAATTCTTGTGTAGAACAAAAGCTGAAATCAGAGAATCTAAAAGCTTCTTACCTGAATTTAGACTCCTACAGCAAGTGCAGTAAGCCTAGCCTTTATTCTTTGTGACAGTCCCTTTTCAAACATTTAGTCATTTTAAAAGAAATCAGTCCAATGATGATTAACCACCATGTTGGCTCCAGACAAATAAATTTTAACTGTTCAGTTATAGCACATTTGAATAGGTTAAAGGTTACAGTAGTAATAATTGTTCCAAATTTATGCATTTTCTTTAATACTATTTTTGAAAGTTTGATTTATGGAAAGGCCTTACATTTGTTTGTTCAGTTAGCTTGGCGACTTTTTCTTTATTTTTCTTTTACTTCGAGAATGCTTTGCTGCCTTAAAGATGGTATCACAAACAGAAAATACAATTTGTGTTTTAGAAATAAAGCCATGGATTCTGTACATGTGCTCTTAACACATCCTGAAGAGCTGAAGAGCATCAGCCATCTTCTGCCAATAAGCAAGGCACTTTTTCCTTACACATATAGCTGCAATGTGTTTTCCGAGGTATTTCAAACTCTTCCAAATGGAAAATGAATTCAAGGAGATGTTGAAAGAGAAGATAAAATAGACACTTTTTGCTTGCTTAACCACGTAAGGTTTCAGTATATTGCAGAAGATGCTGCATACATGGACTAGAAATTGCCCAGCAGCGGTGCCTGGGTCTGCTAAGTGACAATACAGTCTGCACAACTGGTTCCTCACATCAAACCCGAGGGAAGGCCGGCCAGTTTCCTCGCATCAACCAGGAAAACAGGTTTTAGAAATGTAAGACTCTTTGCCTACTTTTAAGTTTTTCTGTTTTTTAAAGTAAAAATGAAGTTTATTT
>NW_004524640.1:1527123-1527667 GCF_000260255.1 Octodon degus
ACATATGTACTTTAATTTACCTGTATACCTCTGACATGGGACTTTGTTTTGGAAATGTAAAGGTGTGGGAGAAGGGGCTTTGTACCTTTGCACTTTTGCTGGACAGATGTTCACATGATGGTGATAACTGTGTATTTATTTTCTATGTTTGGGTTGATAGATGATTTCCATTCATTGTTAGTGCTGAAAAGCATATGAATTAGAGAAAAATCAAATAGTATGGAAGGAAAAATCGATTAAGACTTGTAGAGGGATGAGAAACATATACATGGAGCTAGAAAAGAGAGCAAAATAATTTTCCACAGAATCAGAACTTCTTGGAAGGTATCTTTTTTACAATGAGATCTAATGCTACCCTCCGAAGATCTGGATTCAGTAGACAAGAGTTACATCTTATTAAAACAATGTCTATGAATCCTAGCAGAATTACAAAATATTTTCCATCACTTTGATGAGCTTTCATTTGGAATAAACACAGAGTGTGGGTATTCTTGGGCGAGGTATCTCTGCAAGTATTCATTCTTCTGGGAGCATATCTACTTGA
>NW_004524640.1:1527767-1531273 GCF_000260255.1 Octodon degus
CTTCTCCTTCTCCTTCTCCTTCTCCTTCTTCTTCAGGAAATAATGAGCTTTTCTGCTTGGTTGATAGAGGATAACTTTGGGACTTTCAATTATATAGGTCACTAGTTTTAAAAGAACATGCATCATTACAGATCACATCTGTCCTTTGTTCTCAGCCACTGCCCCCTCCCCCGCAAAGGAAGTGGGGGTCAGCACAGGACTCATGGACACCGAATCCTCAGATGTGGAGTCTGGCCCACTTCTAGTGATGGCTGCCCCTGGAGAGAGTGGTGGAACTACAAGCAGGAGGCAAGTTGCAGGGGAGAGGCTGGGCCCTGCAAGGGGATACTCCTCTTCTGGCGCAGAAGTAGAGGACTCGTGGTGGTGGCTTTTCACAGTCATTTCCCTTTGGAAGAAGGATGTGCTCTGAGGACCCACACGAACATATTCAGAGCCAAGCAGAAGAGCTTGGACTACACACAACCATGAATCAATGTAAGGAAACTGGTCAGGGGGATTGGACTTGCTGTAACCACAGTCAAATTTGCAGAGTTGCCTGAGGATCTAGAGTCCCTTCTGCTGGCTGCCCAGTATCAAAGGATGGCCATTCCAGTTCACAGAATGGTTGTTGCCTCCATGGCTTTATCTTCACTCCATAACCATTTTTTAATCTATCAAAGTTCTTAATCATATATACTAATACAGTGGGCTTAGAGGGGGTGGCCCACCCATTGGTAATCTGAACTGGATTTTAGATCAAGTATCTCCCACCTCCAATCACTCCCAAGCCCATTTCACCAAAAATACAAACAGACCTCTCAAACTCAGCAGATTAGAGACAGCTGGCCACATCTTTCTCTAGTTGATCATTATCAAGGTCTCCTGACAGCAAAGAAAGGTCCAGGCTGGCAGGGTGGGATTCTGATGCTCATGATTATAAAGGAAGTAAGGATGAAGGTGACAGACAGCTGAAATGAAAGGCACTGCAGGGTGGGGCAGCCACACACAAAACTCACAGACAAACAAAAACAGGTATTTCTAGTCACAGGGAAACAAACCCAACCTCTTTAAAAGAAAAAAAGTGGGGGGCTGTTGGAATCCCTGACAGGGCTCCCTCAGCATCCCAAACCCTGACCCAAATGGGTCAAGACAAATGACAAACACCCTAGAAGTTGAGCATACAAATTTCACAATTCCAAAGTCCAGGCAAAGAAGGTCCTTGGTCAGCCAAAAGCAAAACCAAATCTATCCAACTGCGATTGGGCAGCCTTCACTGTTTCTCTCCATGGCACTAACCTGTGGTCTGGGCTACCAGCTGAACTCAGCCAAGGCATGGATGGCCTTCAAGGTCACAGACTCAAGGTCTTGATGGGTGCCTCCCTGGAAGAGCCACCCAGAGGGCTCTCTCTGGGGGCCTCCAAATATTGCAGCAAATGTACTTATTTGAGTCACCCATAGACGCTGATGCAGAGACAAGTAAGTTTATTGGGTGCAGCAGTGGACATCAAGTAGAAAACCAAGCAAGGACTCTGAAGGGCAAGAGGGGAGAGTGGTTATACAGTTCTAGATCCGGTTCCAATTCCAGGTGTAGAGGGGTAGTGCTGCCCTGATTTAGTGCAGCTACAGAAATACTATGAAGCATAGGCTTAGTTATGACTAAGGAACAAAAGCGTTCAGCATTTTACATAGCGGTAACTCTAGTGACATTTACAAGAAGCAAACTTAAGGAAACAGAAATTTATACTTTAAAATGATATTGGAACACAAAACAGCACTGGTTTAGTTTTCTTTTCCATGTCAACATAACTTACATTCCTTGTAGGGAGATGATACATGTACATAACAAACTTGAATTCTTTTTACTTCCGTTTCCTTTCCCCTCTCCCTCAATCTATTCCTGTTGTTCTCATTTAAGAAAGATCTGTCTCCCTATTTTCTATTACCTATCTTTTTTATTATTTTTTGTAAATGTATTTAGTACATGCTCTTCAGGGTCTTGCTACACAGATCGGACTCAGTGATCCTCCTGTTTTCAGCCTTCCAAGTACTAGGAGTACAGGTGCACACTACCACGCCCAGTTTCAGTCACTGTCCCAGCATGCCCCAGGGAAGGGGTCTGCACGGCATGCCAGGGATCAAACCCCAGTCACTGCGCCTGAGCTCTCTGGCCGGCCCTCTATTACCTATTTTTATTTTGCTTTTTATTTATATTTTAAGCTTCTCATATGAGAGAAACCATGTGATATTTAATCTGTATGTCATTTCACTTAATATTCTGATCTCAGAAGACATTCTTTTTCTTAAAAGCTTAAAGTTTATCCTGCTGGATGGCAGAGTACCACGCCATTGCATGTAAATATCGCATCTTCTCTATCCATTCATCTATTGGTGGACATACAGGATGCTTTCATAATTCAGCTATTGTGAATTGTACTCCTGTAAACATGGTCATGCATGTATAAATAATATGTTGTCTTTAACTCTTTGGTAAAGAGACATATCAGGAAAATAGCTGTTTGGAAGGGAATTTCTAGTTTTAGTTTTTGAGGAATCTCTATACTGACCTTCATAATAGTCAGACTGGCTTAAACCTCCAACAATGCAGAACAGTTTCTTAGCTCCCTGCTCCCACAACTTCCAGTAGTTTTACCAGCATTCACTGGGATGTGACTTTTCCAGGATAGTCATTCTTTCTGGGCAAGATAGAAACTGAGTGTTGTTTTAATCTGAATTTCTGTAATGGCCAGAGATAGTGAACATCTCATGTATTTATAGGCAATTAATCTTTCTTCTTCCTCTGAGACAAGTGCGCTCATTTTACTTGTTTATTTTTATTGGTCTTTAATTGGGAGGGATCTAATTTTTCCCAATATACTAGATAGTCCTATGTGGGAGGATTAACTGACAAACTCTTTTTTTCCACTTCTGGGTTATCTTTCTTACACTGTTGGATGTTCCTTTGCAGTGTACATTAACTTTAATTTGACATGAACCCATTTGCTGGCTCCTGAAACTATTTCTTGGACAATTTCTGTTCAGACAGTCCTCGTCTATACATAAGACGTCAGGAATCTTAATCTATTTTGTCTTTCTGCAGATTAAATGTTTTGGTTTTAACATTTATATCTTTGATCCATCTTTATTTTAACATACAGTGAAATATATGTTCCTGGATTCAGTTTCCTCCATGTGGGCAACCAGTTTTCCCAACACCATTTATTAAAGAAGCTATCCGTCTTCCAATGTCTGTTTTTGACTCCTTTATCAATCATAAAAAAGCTGTGACTGTGATTATTTCTGCCTCCTCTATTATTCCATTGATTTGCTCTTCTTTTCTTGTGCCAATGCTGGGTTTGTTTATTTTTTATAAGTTTACCTTGATAATACAATTGCAACTTTTGGGTTGTGATATTTTCTGCTTTTTCCTTGCTTCTAGAGACAACTTTCACCATTAAGAGTTTCTCTTGTTCCGTGTAAAGGCTATGAATGTTTTCTCTAATTCTGTGAGAATATTGGTAGCATTTTGA
>NW_004524640.1:1531487-1534250 GCF_000260255.1 Octodon degus
AAGTAGGTGCTTTAGACCACTGAGCCATCTCACCAGCCCAGCTTTTCATTTTCTTTCTTTCTTTTCCTTCCTTTTTTTTTTTTCCAGAACCATTCCAGAAAATCATCTACTTTTAAACAATGTGTTTTTGTTTAGCCAAACAGCATAAAGCTCCAATTACTTGGTTGGCCACAGGGCTGCATTGCACTATCTTGCCAAACTGCCATATCTGGTGTACAACCCAGAAACAAATACTCTATACCTCAGTTATTTACAGAGTCACACACTCCAAAGCATTGGCATTTGCTTAACTTCTTAACAGAATCTCACTCCGGATTTGAAGAAGTTCTAGGCACTTGCCAGCACAAACTGTAACACTATGCAATCCTACCATAAATATCTATGGGCACCATGAAGTGAAGCACATGCTAGTCACCACACTTCCATAAATACAGCTTTATATTTGTGCTGTATGACTTATGTTTCTAACAGTGAGTTCTTAATAGGGAAACAAGTATGAAGCTCCAGGCACTTTATTGATTCCAGTGCTTAATTGCACTATCTCCACAAATTGAATATTACAGTATGCATGCCAAAAATTCACAATGGAAACCTTAGTTATTTACAGATCCACATTGTGAAAATGCTACATATTTCCAGGTACCTTAAATGGAACTTACCCAGTGATAGATCAGGGTTCAAAGTTTCCCAGGCACCTTGCCCTAAACACTCTCCTTTGTGGTTTCCCAGGCACCCTGCCTCCAAACTCTCTCCCCCTTGGCTCCATGCAGAGCCAGACCCAAAACTGCAAAACAGATCCACCTGAACTTGACCTGGGCAAGCAACCATGAAACTCTCCTTTGTTAACATTAAAGGTCCCCCACAGACCAGGTAGCCCTGCCAACATTAGCTCTCCCTCAGCTGTTCCACCCTCCCTAAAAGATCCTGTAAAGTCTCCTGTCCCCCTTTATTCATTGCTGTCTTGGTCACTAGACAGACAGCCTACTTGATGTCCCCAATAAATCTACTTGTGTCAGAATGCCTGGTCTGGTCGATTGCATGGGTTTGTACCTAACACCTAGAATATGATCAAGCTGTACTTGCTGTACAAACTGGACTACTATTCATTTGCTTCCATTGATTCCTCTGGTCTCTAGGAAGTAACAATATACTAGTTGCCACATTTCAGCAAATATAGCAGAACCATTTAGGAAAATCACCTACTTTTACAACAGTGTGTTTTTCTTAGCCAAATAAGCATGAAGCTCCAATCATTCACTTGCTTGGCCACAGGGCTGTATTGCACTATCACAGAAAACTGCCATAACCAGTATACATCCCGGAGATGAATTCTATCCCTCAGTTACAGAGCCACACATTCCAAAGCATTGCCTTTTGTTTAACTCCCTAAAGCCTTTTATTTTCTAATGTCCTATTGACTTCCTTTTTCAGAGTACTATAGTTTTTGTGTAAAAGCTCTTTACTTTCTTGGTTACATTAATTTTCTTTTCCTAGCTGTTTTTTTTTTTCTCTTTTGTTTTGAGACAGGGTCTTGCTATTCAGTTCAGGGTTGTCGTGAGCTTACATTGTAGCCCAGCCTGGTCTCAAACTTGCAATGATCCTCCTGCCTAAACCTCCTGAGTGATGGGATTATAGGTGTGTACAACTATGCCTTGCACTTACATTAATTTTCTAAGTATTTAATTCTCCTTGAAACTATTGTGAATGGTATTGTTTCCTAATTATTTTCTCAATGAATTTATTATTGCTGTACAGGAACATTACTGATTTTTGTACATTGATTTTGTACCTGTAGGATTAGTAAATTTGGTTATTAATTGTAGTAATCGTTGCTGGAATATTTTCAGTTTTCTATTTTGAAAATCCTGTCATCTGATCATCTAAAAAAATATAAATACTTTCTCTTTCCTGATTGGTCTGGCTAATGTTTTGAGCACTATATTGAACAGGAGTGGTTCTAGTGGATATCCTTCTCTTATTCTGGATTTTAAAATGACTGGCCCCTGAGGATTGTGGGTAGTGATTTTTCAGTGTGACTTTCCTCATGTAGATGACCAAATTGCAGTTCTGAGTGGGAACGTCTCTGCAGAAATTATATCCTATCCTCCTGTTTGCAGCCAAGAGCTGGGATTACAGGGGTGCGCCACCATGCCCAGTCTCAGTTGCTCTTTCAGCGCACCCTGGGGGTGGGGCCACCATGGCAGGCCCAGGGATTGAATCCCGGGCCCCTGTGCCTGCTTGCAGGTGCTTTAATCTGCTCAGCTATTTGGCCAGCCCTTGGATTTTAAAATGAAATGTTTCACATTTTCCCCATTTAAATATGATGTTGGCAGTAGGTTTACCATAAATAGTTTTTATCAGATTAAGGTCCTTTTATTCTATTTTCTTCAGAGATTTTCCAAGCATGAAAGCTAAGATTTTTGCCAAAGGTTTTTCTGCATCTATTTGAGAAGAGCCATGTTGTTGTCTTTGCTTTTGTTTGTGTAATATATTATACTTACTGTTTTGCATAAGTTCAGCCATCCCTGCATCCTTGCATGAAGTCTACTTGGTCATGATTTTTTAACTCTTTCAATGATTTGTTTCAGTCTGTTTTGCCAATGTCTCGTTGAGGGTTTTCACATCTATGTTTGTTAAAGATTGGCCTCTGTTCTATTTTTTGGTTGGATTCTAGTCTGGTTTTGAAAGCAGGGTGAAGTTTGCTTCCAGGAAAGACTTAGGGAATACACCTTCCTTTATCAGTGAATACCTCAAGATCTGGAC
>NW_004524640.1:1534642-1542009 GCF_000260255.1 Octodon degus
GGCATGTGGTGCTGGAGGATTGAACCGCGGTCCCTGTGCTTTGCCAAGCTTGTTCCAAGTAGGTGCTTTAGACCACTGAGCCATCTCTCCAGCCCCCTATTGGTAGTTTATATGTATCTAGGAACCTATATTTTGTTAATTCTTAAATTAGCATACAGTTTGATGAATAGTTCTTAATTTAAATCTGGATTTCAGCAGTGCAGTGTCCATTGTGATTTTACCTTCCTTTTCTAATTTCATTGATTTGGGTCTTTTCTTTTTTTATAAGATTAGCTGAGTGTTTTCTATTTCATTTATTCTTAAAAAAATCATTATCAACTTATTTTTATCTTTTCTCTGAATTTCATTGATTGTTGCTCTGATTTTACAATGTCCTTCCTTATACTAAGTTTTGAATGTCTGTGGTTCCTGTTTTTTTCTAGGATTATGAGGTACAGTATTGAACAATGTATTTGAGCTCATCCTGTTCTTCTGATGTGAGCAGTAACAATTATCAGATTCCCTCTTAAGACTGTTCTCACTGATCCCATGAAATTCTGGTACATGGTACTAGCATTACTATTTAATTCCAGGAACTGTCATTTCTTCTTTGGTCTCTTCTGTCACTCATTGATTATGCAAGTGTATTATTTAATTTCCTTCTGTTTGCAAATTTCTTTTGCCATTGGTGTTACTTTGATTGCACAATGGTCTAATATAACGCATGGCGTATTTTGTATCCTCTTTCATGTATTTAAGCATGCTTTATTGGCTAGGATATAGTCTGTTTGGAGGAAGTTCCATGTAATGCTGAGAAGAATGTTGGGTAAAACTCTCTAGATATTTATTATGCCAATTTGTGCAAAGATTTGGCTCAACTCTGGTATCTTTTTTTTTTTTTTTTTTGGCTTATAACCTTATGTGTGCATAAGTGCTTTGGGGAGGTCACTGGATCATGGGTGTATGGCACTGGATTAATCCACCAATGGGTTTATAGCTGTGTATAATATTGGGAGATGAAGTCAGATAGGAAGAGGTGGGTCACTGTGGACAGATGATTTGAACCTGCCTGAGGTTAGAAGCACAGATAAAATCCTTCAAAGACAGAGATTATTCAACAGTACCTAACAACTACTAATCTCACTAGGTGGTACAATATGTTAGGGAGTTTAAATGTTAACTCATACCCATCAAAACAACTCTAGTTATTGCTACACTACCATGGAAGAAGCTAAGCTCAAACACTGTAACTCACTCACTGAAAGGTCACATAGCAAGGAAAGGATGTTGTTTCAAACTCACTCATCTGTCTCAAAGTTGGTAATCATTATTCTCTGAAATATCACTGTTTTTTCTCCATTTTTGATCAAGCAGCTCAAGAAAATTAAATATTCTTCTTTGGAACACTAATGAAATTAAGTTGGTAAAAAATGTAAAGCTAAATTTAACTTGATAACTGAAAAATTAGACCTGCCAGAGAAAATGTGGGACTATAAATCAGGTATGAGAAAATTAAGGGAGTAAACAGAAAATGTTTGTATTGCCCTTAGTTTCTTCAGATGATTTCTTAATCCCCTAAACCCCTAATCCCTTTTTACTGTCTTCTGCATTTTCATGCTCATTTCTGACACAGCCTTAATTCTTGAGATCTTTCTTTCTTGGAATTCTTTCTTTTTTCTTTTTATGTATTTACTATAGGGTATACAGGGTCTCACTATATAGATTGGACTCATAACTATCCTCCTGTTTTCAGCCTCCTGAGCACTGGGCTTACAGGCGTGTGACATCATGCCCAGTCTTGATAGCTGACTCAGTGCATTCTGGGGGCAGGGCTGGCACGGCATGCAGGAGATGGAACCTTAGCCGCTGCATCTACCTAAGCAGGTGCTTTAATCTGCTGAGCTATATGGTCAGCCCTTTTTCTTGGAATTCTTCTTGTTCTTCTGCATGCATCCAAATGTTATTGGGCTTCTGAGGTTTAGAATGTTCGCCACCTTTATGAAGCTTTGTCTGCTCCTCCCCACGATTCTTTCCCACCAATGAATACACTCCGTAATATTTTGCAACACACTGGTCTTTCCTTGACCCTCAGAAACATACATCAAGTTGTGCACCCATCCATTCCAAAGCTTCCCAGCTACAGGTTAAAAAAAAAAAGCAGCAGCCATTCTCTTGTTTCTTTGCTGCTTCTTAACTTCAAGCCTTTATCCTAGCAGTTGTTATGTCTGCTTTGTTCTTTCTCCAGCCCTTACCATCACCACCCTCTTGAGATCGTGTTTCACAGTTCAGGAAATCTCACTTTACACCAAGTATTCTTTTCTAATTAAACCAATGCACACTAAGATACACTTGGAACTCTTTCTTAGTGTGCTTCCCTGAAAGTCCCTTTATATTTAGAAATTTCTAAATGTTAAATATCCAGGCAGATCTTATCACTACATCTCCTTGACAAAAGCCAGATGTCAAAGGAGGAAAGAGAAAAGGGGGTTGTGTTACCATTCCTTTGTGTTTGGGAGACGAGTTTCCAACTGCTTGGCTTCTCTCACATCTGCAACTGTGGTAGCAGCTTCCATTTTCTGGAGTTTGAGTTGCAGGCTCTTTGATCTCAATAATGGGAAACAGTTGTAATTACATGCAAAAGGTTCTTGACTTTAGAGTATGAATCAGAAAGTCTTTAAAAAGGCTTCACAATGAATAACCACTAAGACAACAATATGCAATGTATTAATTATTGAAAATGTACTATTAATCAGTTGTGAAACTGTCTCATTGCTATTTGTTTCTCAATAAAAATATTTTTTTAAAAAAGCCTTCAGAGCAGCCTCATATTCCACCTACTTCCTAATTTTTGTTTAACACCCGCTGCTAAACATTGCAGATCCAAAGAGAGAGAGAGAGAAATAATCCCTGAGATTAAAGAGTTTATGATGGTGGTGAAATAGAATAGTAAAGTGGGTCAAGGATAAATTCTGGAGATGACAAGGTGTTGTGGGACTACAGAAAACATACTGTTTAGTCTTGAGGATATTAAATACAAAGCTATTTAGGGGAACTAACAGCTTGATTAAACTATAGACCAATGAAGAATTAGCTAAAGAAAAGTAGTAGGTCAAAGTGTATGTGCAAATGCCCAAAGAAAATGATGTATCGTGAGTGTGAAATGGAAGTTCAATCTAAATGGAGCACACGATGCCGTGTGAAGTAAACCGGAAATGGAAGATTAGACCCCAATGGGTTTAAACAACTATTTTCTCCTAGAAATATTCTGTCTAAACTAAAAACAGCAAATAGAATCACTTATTGAATTGCTTACCATTTATCTTAGTAAATAAAAGCACAATGAATGTTACAGGTATTCACAAAACATCTTTTCCATTTTTACACAGAATGTTTATCCTCGGAGTTTAAAGAAGGGCATCAGTAACTACGAGTTTAAGTGATCCATTTGAAAAACAGTACCTTCAGGTTACAGTATTATTCTTAGGAAAGGTATAATGAAACAACAAAACCTGTCCTTAAATTTAATTATTTCTCCGAGCAAATAAGTGACACAAAAACTTGTATTAACAGTAAAATTAAGGGCTGGCCAAATAGCTCAGCAGATTAAAACTCCTGCAAGCAAGAGCCGCTGGGGGGAGGGGGTGATCTCAGGGCCAGCTGTGCCGGCCCCGCCCCCGGGGCGTGCTGAGAGGGCAATGGAGACTGGACTGGGCTGTAGCGGACTGTGCCTGTAATCTCAGCACTTGGGAGGCTGTAAAGAAGAAAAACACTGAGTCTGATCTAGTAGTAGACCCTGAACATCCTGTAAACCTTCCCCCCCCCACCAAAAGAAAAAAAAAAAAACCAGTAAAATTAGTATTAAGAACACTGTTTTCAGTATGTTATTTACTGGAAACCTTAAGAAAAATTTAACAAGATAATCAGCGACTAAAAGTTGTAACAGAGCTCAAAGTAGCAACTGGACATGCTTCTTAAGGAAATATTCAGTAGTATTGCATTGCCTTGTCATAAAGAATGTCCTTACACATTGCTATGTCCTTCTCAATAAAATTAAAAACAAAAAAAAGAAGATATGTACTAATAGTGTTTAGACAAGATATCATGTATGCATCTTGTACTATGAATAAGTACTAAGAAGACAATGTGCAATGTATTACTGTAACTGTCCTACTAACTTGTTTTGAAAGTGTCTCACTATTTCTTTCTCAATAAAGTTAAAAACAAAACAAAAAAATGTCCTTACACAAATGTAAAAAAAAATACAGTTGTGAGATGAGAAGTGACAAGGGCTGCAGAACACGTTTCCTTGACTGATCCTTCAAGCACTAAGAATTTAAGGAAGACATTACCCTATATCTCCTCTGAAAGAAGCCAAGTGAAAACTTCAAAACAATTCACCTTTAAGCAATTCCTTTTTCTTTTTTCTTTTTGGTCTTAGTCTACCTTTTATCAAACCGTCGTGGGAAAACATCATTCCGGTAAATAATCACAACGTAAAGCCCCGAAGCTAAGACGCCCTGCCTCTGCGCCTGTGAAGAGCAGCCCAGGGTATGACGTAGGATACGCAAGAACTATGAACCTCCGGGCACCCGTAGGTCGGCGTCTTTGGATCAGGCACCGGAAGTGGCCGCAGGCTGCGGCTTCCTTTCTGGGAGCGCTTACTCCGTAGCTCCCCACCGTGCTCAGTAAACCTCTGGGATTCGAGAGCATCGAGGCCGCGCGGCGGCGTCCCACGATGGGAAAGTTCGTGGTGGTGGGCGGCGGCATCGCGGGCGTCACCTGTGCGGAGCAGGTAGGGCGAGCTGCGCCCCAGAAGCGGAGGCTCCGAGGCCCTCGCGCGCGACCCCTCGCGCCGCGCTTCCGTTCCGCTTGGCCACGCCCCTCGCTCCCCGCGGTGGGCTCTGGGAGCCCGCAGCTGCGCGGCGGGGCGGGTGCGGTCGTGGCTTCTTCGCGGAGCTCCGTAGCAGGTGCAGGCGCTGTAGCTGGGGGAGCGACAGCGAGGAAACCGAAGCGGGCGTGCCCAGGATCTGGTCCTGACCGTGCCGGACGGACCAGGGACTCTGCGCACTTTTTAAATTACCTTCGCCATTGAATTCTAAAGAGGGACCAGATCCTTCCTTAGTACATCGTAACCAGTCGGCAGAAACACTTGCATAAATTTTTGAACTTTAAACTCCTCAGAAGAAGCGTCATCTTTAGCAGTGTTTCATAACTGCACCAGCAAATCCTTAAGTAAAACTAGGAAATGCTTTTCTGCAATGTATATATTCATATTATGTGTATGCCAGAACCCCCCAAAAGACCGCAATATTTTGTGGATGCAAACAAGCACTTACTGGTTTTAAGGAGTAGTGAATGAATTTTTTTTTTTTTAATATTTGGATTTTCAGATGTATGATTTCTGTTTGTCAAGTAAACATCTGCAATCCGGGGGCCTTATGGAGGGCTCTGATTACTATAGTCACATTTAAAGAGCGTGGTTGTGCTTTCCTGGTGATTCACGTTCACAAATTTGTGCATTAATTATCAATCTTAGGAGTCCCTGTAGAGTTGGACTGGGAGTTAATTAAAGAAAAGGTCTCTTTTCTGGAGGTATCCATATATTCCTATGAAAGAATGAATGAGAAGCTAAGAAGGCATTCCAGAGGGAGTCGACGGTGTACTTTCTAGTGGGATAGCAGCACCATCTAGAAGCGGCAAAGTTTAAAATAAAGCACCTGATACTCCTGAGCTTTTATAGGAGATGTAATCAGCAAAGGTTGGCAGAGATCAGGTCATAAAGAGCCTTTTAAGTCATGTTAAAAATTTGACAAGAAGGGGCCGGGGAGACGTCTCAGTGGAATAAGCGCTTCCCTGGCAAGCGCAAGGGCTTGAGTTCCATCACCGGTTCCAAAAAAAAAAAAAAATTGACGAGAACTTACAAATCTCATGTTTTTTTTTTAATAAATTCTTTTAATTTAATACAGGGTCTTGCTATGCAGTTCAGACTCATAGTGATCCTCCTGTCTCAACCTCCCCAGCACTGACATTACAGGCTTGTGCCACATGTCCAGTTCCAGGGTTGGCGTGGCATGCAATACCACGGAACTTGAACTCAAGTCCTTGTACTTGCCAGGCAGGCGCTTAGACCTCTGAGCTATTTACCCTGCTCAAATCTCAGGATATTATGCAGTGGAAAAATGTAATCCAGTGAAATGATTTGAAAGATGATTATGGTTTTTGGGGCTGTGGCAGCGGCTTAATAATGCTTCTGAGATTAGAAGGCCAATTTGAAGGTGATTTCAAATATTAAAAAGCTTTATAAATATGGCCAAATAAGGGAAATAAAAGCGAGATAAATTGCAGAACATACAAAGATGGACAGGTAATATTTTAAATGTTGTTTTGTTTGTTTGTTTGTTTGTTTGTTTGTTTTTTCTGGAACCTGGGATTGAACTCAGGCCCTTGCACTTGCCAGGCAAATACTTATTGTACTGAGCCATATCCCTGGCCCAATATTTCAAATGTTAATAGAAAATTCAATTAGGATAAGAAAAGAAATCTTACGGATTTTAAGAGTTTGTAGGTGACATGAACTTGTTTAGATTCAGAGAAATACTAGAATTAGACACAAGACTATTTGGTTGGTAATGTGAGTTAATATTAAGAATTTGCTTTTATTTTACCCCACTGATAGCAAAATAAAAATTTTTAACAAATATGTGTTTTAATGATTGCTTAGAAAGGTAATTTTTTATCTTTATGATAACTTTAAGTTGGCATACAAAATAATTTAAAGGATACTGTTATGTATTACTTGTTCCGGAAGCCTTTGTTAACGTTAAGTGTAAATGTATTCATTTTATCAGTATATGAGTTTAACCTTAGTCACTAGTCCTCTGTAAATATGAACAAGACCCCCAATAATACAGACCTTTATATGACACACAAATCAGTTTTAGATTTTCTAGGTTAATAATGTTACTACAATTTCATTGTACGTTCTCCCACACTAAATTTTAGAGCAATACCTAACATTCATTGTGATATTTTTCTCTCTTTAAAAATAAGTTGGCTGTTAGCTTTCCATCAGAAGAGATTCTCCTGGTCACAGCTTCTCCTGTTATTAAAGCAGTTACCAATTTTAAACAGGTGGGACTTTTTTATGTACCTTTCTTAGTTTTAATTTGAAAAAAAAATGTTCTAGCCTGCTTCGTGGTTAGGCAATTGTAGTGTTTTTTATTCCTTTTTAAAAAATTGATGAGTAACAATTGAATATGTTTATGGTGTAGAACATGGTTGGATAGATATATAGAAGGTTGAATCAAGATTTCATAATACATGTATTACCTCACTATCATTTTTAGCAGAACACTTAAAGTATAGTATTCTTGTAGCAAGTTCCCAAT
>NW_004524640.1:1542109-1606373 GCF_000260255.1 Octodon degus
TATTATTTATTTATTTATTTATTGTGTGTGGCCAGCTCAGCCCACCAGGGGGCGGGTGGGCTGGCATGTGGTGCTGGGGGATTGAACGAGGTCCCTGTGCTTTGCTTGGCTTAGCTTGTTCTAAGTAGGTGCTTTAGACCACTGAGCCATCTCACCAGCCCCATAACGTGTTGTCCTTTGAGCAAGATCTCCACAATGCCTGTACTTCTCAGTCTGTTACCCACACTTTTACTTTTCTATTTCTATGAGTTTGACTTTTACACTTCCCATATGCTATGGTTGTGTCTAGGTGTCCCCCCAAAGCCTCGTGCTGTCATGGGGTGGCTTCTAGAGTTTGTGATTGATTCTTGATCAAATGCTGGAATTATGGATGTGAGTGCCCTGGGATAGGTACTCTGCAGTACAGTGCAAGGAGGGGAGAGGCTAGCTAGCTTCCTGAGCTGCTACCATGCCCCTTCGCTCATTGTTCTTTGCCACCATCATAGCGGTTGCTCCCTTCCCTGTGCCACTCTGCCTTGGAGCCAGCCGAGTATGGACTGAAACCTGCAGTAACTGGGAGCTAAATAAACTTTTCCTTCCTTCATTTTGAGTATAATTTCGAATTTTACTTTTTAAGGCTTTAATCCACTTTAATTTGAATTTTATTAAAATTATGTTAAATAATAGTCTACTTCAGTCTTCTACCTGTGGATAACTAGTTTTTCTAGCACCATTTATTGAAATAAACTATCTTTTCCCCATTATGCATTCTTGGCAAGTATGTTGAAGCCAATTCACCATAAATGTATGGATATTTTTCCTGGCCTCCGTTTTGTCCCATTGGTGTATGTGTCTGCTTTTATGGCAGTACTGTGTTCTTGCGAATGCTGTGCTTTTATGATTTATCTTTTAATTAGGTAGTCTGATACATCTGGCTTTGTTCTGTTTGTTCACAATTGTTGTAGCTATTTTGGGTCTTTTGTCATTGTACAGGAATTTTAGGATTTTTTTTTATATTGGTGAAAAATGTTATTGGAATTTTGATATGGATTCTGTTGGAATTATAGATTCTGATACTATGGCCATCTTCATATTCTTTTATTAAATGAACATGAGCTCCCCAAGAAAAAGATTTACACAAGTATGAAGTAGTGCTATTCTCACTTGCTTTTTAGAAAAATGGTGGTTCTTCATTAATATGTATTTGCTTATCGTGTATTAGATTTATTAAATACTTTTACATAAATTAAGAAATACTAAACTTTTTCAGTTTTAATTTCTAACCTCGCAAATACTGCTATATATAATTCATATAAAGAATGGCTCTTTGAAATCCTTAATAATTTGTTAAAAATGTAAAGAGCTCTTGAAAGCAACAAATGTGAGAATGCAAAGACTATTGGATAGGATTTATATGCATTTTTTTACAGAGCTTAGTCAGGTACTCATCTGCAGGGTTGTACGGTCTTCCAGCAATCTCGATAAGGACTGAAAACCTAGGTGTTTGATCTATGCTTGGGGTTTTCAGGATAATTAATGGTTAAAAATAAGACAGCAAAGAAGCAAGGGAAAATGACCAACTTTGTGATCTTAACTACATAAAAGAATGAGTTCAATCCATGTTACTGTTTTAAACAAAAAATTCAAAGACTGTAGTATAAGGTTGCCTATCAGTGAGTTAGATAATAAATATAAACGAAACTCAGAAATCTAAAAGGATAAAGAAATTGATAAGCTGTTCAAACTACAGAAAGTTAGTAGTGTTAACTATCATTTTATAGGCTAGAAAGCTAAAGCTCAGGAGTGACTGAACTAGTATTTCAGTTCAACTTGTACTATGCAGAGCCCTCTATTCTTTCTTTATAATGTAGGTGTCAGTCTGCCTTCCATCTCTGGGACAAGTTACCTGAGCTAATCAACTTAAAAGGAGGAAATATTTATTTAGTTCGGTTTCAGAGATTGTATTCTATGGTCCAATGGCTCCATTATTTTTGGAATCTGTAGCAAGGGAGAAAACCATGGCATAGAGTATTGGTAGAGTGTAGCTGCTCGTAGAAGCTGAGTAGCCAAGACAGGAGGGGCTGGGATCCCAGAATCCGCTCCTGTGGTCTGCTCCCACTGACCTTCTCCCACCAGGTACTGTTGCCTGCTCCTGCGGCTTCTCCCAATTCACCACCAGGTGCTGACCAAGCCTTTAGCCCATGAGCCTTTGAGGAACCTGTGTGACCCAAACTCTAATAATAGTGCAGTTGGTCAACTTTCTTGTTTTATGACCTTGAAATAGTAGCGTATGTAAGGAAATGAAAATGCTTTATTAAGATTCTTAAACTAAAATAACGTTTGAAAGTATACCTTTTTCCTCTTGGATTTAAT
The DNA here is from genome assembly GCF_000260255.1 of Octodon degus. NCBI lineage: Eukaryota > Metazoa > Chordata > Mammalia > Rodentia > Octodontidae > Octodon > Octodon degus. The sequence continues at coordinate 1,544,462 of NW_004524640.1, forward strand.
AAAGGTTTCTAAAGTATTGGAAGAATTTGATGTGGAAGAACAACCAAGTACCATGTTAGAAAGTCGCTTTCCTAACATTAAGGTCATAGAATCTGGAGTAAAGCAGCTGAAGAGTAAAGAACATGTAAGAAAAACATTTTAAATAATATTTTCCCACGTTCATTGTTGGTGAGCTTTTGCTTATCTTCCTTGTAGCCCATCTGTATCACCACCACCATTTCTATCTCTAAATTGTGAAACTGAGTGGCACTGATTTTGATGACTGTCAATCTTACATGTCAGGGGCGTTGGTCTGGGTTAAGGTGTCCATCGTGTTCTGGTACTACAGTAGTTTCCGGAGTATAATAGGAATAATACAAGAGACCTGCTCCTACAAACTGTCAGCATTACAAGGATTATAGACATGTGTGCTGCATACTTATATGGACATATAAAAAGCACAGTCATGAAACTGTTACCAGATTCTGGCATTAGGTGTTTAGGAAGGCACCACACACATAATGTTCATTTAATCTGGGTTTCTAAGATGAAGGGCAGATTACCTCTTCAAAGACCCGAAGAAGAAAAGGGGGAGATGGGGAATCGTGAGGGTTTCAGAGAGATTGGGGTATGGAAAAGTAAAGGAACCTGGCCAACAAGCCTAGGAAAGTAGGCAAGTAAGAATGTGATGAACTTTATATGTCTTTCCAGGAAGTTGATTTAGTTTATATTCAGTCAGATTGGTAAATCGGGGGGCAGGGATGATAGACATTTGTTTAGCAAGCTTTGTCTAAGAACAAGGTCATGGATGAACTGAGAGTTCTTGACCAACAACCAAATTAAAAACGGGCGGGCCAAATAGCTCAGCGGATTAAAGCACCTGTTTAGGCAGAGGCAGCTCCATCCCAGGCCTGTTGTGCTGGCCCCACCCCCGGGGTGTGCAGAGACTGCAGTGAGACTGGGCGTGGCGGCGCAGTCAGCTCTAATCCCAGTGCTTGGGAGGCTGAAAGCAGGCAGATCACTAGGAGTCCAGTCTACATAGTGAGACCCTGTAGACCCAGTATTAAAATTAAAAAATAAATAAATAGAGATTTTTTAAAGTTTGGGCAAAGTCAGTATCTTCTTTAAAAATTTTTTTTTTTTTTTTTTTTTTTTTTAGTATCTTCTACTTCTGTTAGTTAAAATTCTAACTAAGTTATCTGTAAGAAAACAGATATATTTCTGCTTGAATTGTGCTGTGTTAGGCTACTACTTTTTTGTACTTGTCACCAGCTGAATTGAATTGGGTGCTGTGTCCCAGTTGTCTGTAAGTGCCCAGTTCATAACTCAGTACGTGGCACAAAGGTGGACTGTTGAACCCCTCCAGCAAGCACAGCATTTCTCACAGCAGCACATACTTACGTCTGTCTAATTTCCCAGGGTATTACTTCAGGTAGATTTTCACTCATTGTTAAGGAACAAAAGCCATGAATCTCTAGTACGTATGTTTTACTCATTGATGTTATTTTTTAAATTTTTTTTTCTTTTTTTTTTTGTACTTTAGTACAGGGTCTACAGAGTCTACAAGGTCTCACTACATAGATCAGACTCCCAGTGAGCCGCCTGTTTGAGCCTCCCAAGAGCTGGGATTACAGGCATGGGCCCCTACACCCAGTCTCAGTGTGCCCCATGGCTGGGGCTGGCAGCCAGGGATGGAACCCCAGCTGCTGCATCTGCCTAAGCAGGCGCTTTAATCCACTGAGCTGTTTGGCCAGCCCTCTCACTGATGCTATTCAAAATTAACGCTAAAATTAGAAGTCACTGTATTAGAGGTTTATAATTTCCCTAAATACTGAACACTATCAAGAGACAGCCTTAATATGTCAGTTTTAGCTTTTGTCTTATTGAAATTTTAATGTAAAGTGAAATCATATTCCTGTATAAACTTGTTTCCCCTCCTCCTTTCATTACTGTGTTTACAGTGTATTTTCACAGAAGATGGCAATCAGCATGTGTATAAGAAACTCTGCCTGTGTGCTGGAGCCAAGCCAAAGTTGATATGTGAAGGAAATCCTTATGTACTAGGAATCCGAGATACAGACAGTGCTCAGGTACCATTTTACATTTGATTACCGGAAGGAAACTGAAGATTCCTTTGACTCTTCTACATCTGAATGAAAGCGTTTCACTCGACAGTGCTCCTTCCCATTGATTAGAACAGAAGGAAAGGTTTTGTGTCACAACTTGTAAGCCAAAATAGAGGTTATGTGAACTGGATGTTGTGACGTAATCCTGTAATCCCAGTGCTCAGCAGGCTGAGGCAGGAGAATCAGGTGTTAAAGGCTAGCCAGGACTGCAAAGTGAGACTCTCTCTCAAAAAATAAGGACAAGTAAGCATAGTAATATGTTTTATTATTGTCACCTTGCTTGCTTTTAGTTGATAATTTGTACTTCTTTTAGCTGTGATATTGTAGCTAGAGCCACTATGTTTATGTTACACATTCACTACTCCATGCTGGGAATATATGGTTTACCACTTAAACAGTGTAACAGTCTTTTCCCCAAATGGCCAAGTATATCTAAAATATCCTGATCTTATTCCACTGCAAAGAAAGTATTCATGAGCTCTTGGTGGTGGAAATCGTTGAACTGAAAAAGGTTTATTGTTTGGTTAGTTCATAACTTTGTTCTAACATCATGATTAACCATCTAAGTAAGATGAAATTTCTGAATGTGCGCAATTCTACTACTTAGGGTAATTTGCCTCAGTTTATTACCCCATGGGCAGGAGGCGCCTCCTTCTGTTCCCCTACTTTGTCTAACATCATGCTCATCGTCCTCTTCAAGGCGAGATAACTGCATTCTTACAGTGTTTCACATTCTGGAAAACCGTGAATGATTTCTCTCAGCCTAGTCCTCTCTTAATTAGGACTTTAGAGAAAACTAAGAGAACTTGATTGTCTTTGTGTCAGCAGTTGAGACTCATGTCATTAGGGATTTGAGCTTAGCTTTGTCCAGCTAGGCCTTCTACATGCATGAACTCATCGAATCCTTGTGGTGATCTTCATGCTACCCAAGAGGGCCTTGCCACAAAGGCAGCGCAGGACCAACAGTGAATGAGCACGTGTAATATTAAGGGGAAGGGCGCATCCCGGTGGAGGGGGAAAATGAGACTCTTGTTATGTATACATTGGATAAAATACCTCCTCATTTAGAATATTATATACAAGATAGGAAAGTGAGATTAAAAATGATGTATACTCCTATTCTAAAGTAACTATTACATTCATCAGAAATATGTTTGCTTTTGTTTTTACAGTACTGGGAATTGAACTCAGTGCCTTCATACTGAGCTGCGTCCCCAGCCCTCCACCTCCCCACTTTTCTGGGGGAAAGGGGTTAAAATAGGGTCTTGTTAAGTCAGAAAGTTTCCCAGGATGGGCTTGAAGTTGGGATCCTTCTGCTTCAGTCTCGCAAAGTGCTGGGATTACCTGCATGCACCGCCATACCCAGCTGGAAGTTTAGTTTAAATTTATTCTTTTTTATTTATTTATTTTTTTTGCGGAACCAGAGATTGAACTCAGGCCCTTGCACTTGCCCGGGAAGTGCTTATTCCACTGAGCCATCTCCCAGGCCTAAATTTATTCTTTTCATCTGTGTCCAGTATACTTTCTTCAAGGGTTCAGATCTTTATTAAATTGTACTATCAACTTCATTTATTTTCTTATAGAATATTACATCAATTTATGAAACAGTATAAGCTTTTGGGTCATTCTAGCAACAGAAATAACTGAGGTAGTAGGTAGAGGAACTTTTTTTGCACTGAGATATTCTGGAGCAATAAAACTACACTTTTTTTTTAATTTTTATTTATTTATGTGGCGGGGGGGGGGGCAGCTCAGCCCACCAGGGGGCAGGGCGGGCTGGCATGTGGTGTTGGGGGATTGAACCGCGGTGCCTGTGCTTTGCTAAGCTTGTTCTAAGTAGGTGCTTTAGACCACTGAGCCATCTCACCAGCCCCAAAACTATACTTTTGAAAGGCCAGAAGAGTTGTTACCACTAACTTTTCCAGCTCATCATAATTTTTTTCCAGGGTGGGGGGAATAATTACCTGTCTTATAATAGTAATTAAAGCATTTTTTCAATCAGTGCTGGACTTCATGATGTGCCTGATATTTATAATAGCTTTAGCTACACACAGTCCATTCAGAAATGACGGATATGAAGTCACTTGTTTCTTTCTGTAGTTGAGGAACCTGAGGTCCAGAGAGGTTAAGCAACTTGTGCAGGTCATCCAGTTAGGAGCTGCTGAGGCCAGTGACTCCAGACTGTGCTGGTGAACCTTTCAGAGACAAGGGCCAGAGTTGTAACACAAAACCCACTTATTTACCACAAAAGACCAATGCTGCAGTTACACCTGAACACTAAGAACTTAGTGTAGAAAAAGCAACTCATACATTAACATCTTTTGTCTCGAAAGAAACACAAATAATGTGCGCCATGGGTTCGCCACCACTGACCACTCCAGACTCTGCTCTCACCCACTCTACAGCTGCACGTCTCATTGTCCCTCAGAAGTATTGTACTAAGGGACACTAGAGACATGTCACCTGAGAGGCTAGGCAGAGTAGAATTGATTGATCCTGTGCATGGCTCGGATTGTGGCAAAGGCCTTACCTGAACATCTGAAGGACTTCAGATGCAGTCACGTAATAGGCAAGGAGAATTAGGAGCAGCACCGAGGTCAGGGCGCTTCAGGTGGAGCATGAAGAGGAGCCTGGGAACGGTCACTGGGAGGCTACATCCTGGCAGACCGCGAAGCAAGACCTGTGTGGTTGCTCCTTTGCAAGCTGATAAAATAGATCTTCAGAAGAGTATCAGTGAGGCCTCTTGCTTCACTATTTCAAGGCACTCTCGTTTTCTTTTTAATATAGGAATTTCAGAAACAGCTTACTAAAGCGAAAAGAATAATGATCATTGGGAATGGTGGTATCGCACTGGAGTTGGTGTAAGTATATGCTTTTAAATACTGTTTAAAAATTGGAGATTCATGTGATTGTGGGCCTACTAGAAAAGCTTATATGCTGAAAATCAAAGATAAATATAATTATTTTTCATATTTTCAGGGGCAAATATCCAGTTTATTTTTTAGCTCTTATAGAATATAAGACTGCAGAAATTTCCTTTTAAAACATAAATGGTTCAGGAATGTTTTTAGTCTCTATCATCTGTCACTAAAAGTATGACTTATTGGATTATGTATGTTTAAAATATTTCTTTTAGGGCCCAGGGAGATGGCTCAGTAGAGTAAGCGCTTCCCTGGCAAGTGCAAGGCCTTAAGTTCAATCCCTGGTTCCGCAAATAAATAAAATATTTCTTTTGTTCAAAGGTGTGAAGACTCTCACAATATATAATCCTGTCTTTTAAATTGTATCCTGAGGACTATCTACTTGTCTAAAATGTGCAATTTTCTTTTTTTTATTTTTTAATATTTTATTTATTCAGTACAGGGTCTCACTGTGCAGCTCAGACCTGTAGTGATCCTCCTGTCTCAACCTCCCCAGGGCTGAGATTACAGTTGTGCACCACCACACCCTGGGTTCTGGGGCCATTACAACGTGTGGTACTGGGGATTGAACCCGCGTCCTTGCTCTTGCCAGGCAGGCGCTCAGACCACTGAGATATCTCCCCAGCCCACAATTTTCTGTTTATAAGCACTTCTTTGATAGTGTAAGAAAGGTGTCACGTAGTACCGTTCTCTGACTTTGGATTCCCTCAGGTCTTTGTAGCACAGGATGAAAACCAGCATACTCCACCCGTTCCACTCGGGAGTAGCCTATAGGAGTCCCACGAAGTTCATCAGTGTTTGTTTCAGGTCGGGTCTCTGCTTCTTCTCAAGTTCAGGCTAATGCTTTCCTTTTCAAACAGACCCAGTTTTTTCAAATTTCACAATACTGTAATACCACACTGTAGTCTGTTTTTAGAGTAGCTTTAAGGCGAAAGTATTTCCTGTACGTGTGCTGACACTTCCAAGCCTGTACATCTCGCTGAGCGCGCAGCCGAGGTCAGGCGAGGAGAGCTACAGGGCATCCTGCGAAGTGGAACAAGCACAGTCGGCGCTGGAGCCAGCGATGGCCCTGCTAGCTGCTCGTCAGCGCAGCAGGCTGCTGTGGCATGTGTGGTGCCACTACGTTACCTTAACATATGAAAAACTATTATATGGAAATTTCTAATTTATAAAGAAATACATTCCACAAGCCTGTATGTCAAATGAAACGTAAAATTAGTTACCACATGTGTGTCTGTTCTGTGTTCAGCAGCAATCCTATATGATCTGAGCAACAAAAAACAGCATGTTCTGTCGCATGAAATTGAATGTTCTGAGACTTAGTGGCTCTTAAGGCCTGAAGTGAGGGCTCCTTGCCCAGGTGCTTAAAGCATGAATGTAATTTTTAACCTGGAATTGGATGAATTAAACTTTTTGTATTGCCTGTTTATTGATTAGTCTTGAGAAGTCATTTAATCTAACTATATTCGTCTATGAAAGACAAAAGGAAATACTTCATACTGCTGAAATGTTAAAATTAGAATTCATACATTAATATACAATATTCTTATTACTATTGCAAGTTCAAAGAAGTCCTATGTCCTATTTGATATTTTCTCCATTTACACTATGATCAAAATAATTATTGGGAGACAGTCTCATGGAGTAGATGACAGGTGATAGGATTATCTGAATTAAAATGGACGTCACGTCAACGACTTCCTGAAATTTGCATTACATGCTCACCTAGAAGTGAGCCACGGTGCCAGGATCTCTGGCTTTAGAGTAACGGCAAATGGTGTGCATTGTCAGGACCATCTGTTTTTTCCTCTAATGTCTCTTATTTTTTTATGAACTGCATCTTTCTTTGCTTAGATTTTTTTTTTTTTATGAACCAGATCTTTCCTTGCATCTTGGAATTTATGAGATGAGGAAAATTGAAGATTATGTTTCTTTATAACTACAAATTTTAAGTTGTAGCTCTCTCTCCTTTCTCTGTCCTCTTACATAAAATGGTGCTTTGAATATATAAAAAATTCACTATCAGGGAAGCCAGCTATTCCCCATATTGTAGCTATGTACTCTCCAGCCTTTCTTGATCTTGCAGTAGCCAGATAAATAAAGCGCTGCTTACAAGTTGAACCCTGGAGGACATTCGCGTAACTCTAATGTACACTTAAACACTCTGACAAGATACCATTTTATAAAATTTTACTGCTACATGGTACATATAGTTATCACATATAGGTTCCTTCAGTAAACTAGTGACATTTTCTGTTGTGTTTATTCTGTTTTTAACAGCTTTTAATTATGTTCTATTTCTCTTTATAAGCAGTCTTTCCAAATTTGTCTTAAAATATATTCTGTACTTTTTCTCTAAGAGAGAACTGTTATTTGGAGATTTCTACTTAGACTTTTGAGATTACTCTGAATAACTTTAATATTCCTTTTAGGTATGAAATTGAAGGCTGTGAAGTGATTTGGGCCATTAAAGATAAGGCTATTGGGAATACTTTCTTCGATGCAGGAGCAGCTGAATTTTTGACTTCCAAGCTCATCTCTGGAAAGCCAGAGGCCAGAATTCCACCTAAAAGGACTAAATATACAACTGAAGGTAAGTGTAGCCTCCATCCAGCTAATTCCCACACGGGATTATTTTCACCATATGGATACAGGCTCTAGAAAATTCTTACAAAATCTGTTTGGGAAACAGAAATATGGATATTTATTTCTGTATCTTTATATAAAGTTTATAGATTTTCTAAAAAGCCTATATATATACACAGGTATGTGTATATTCAGATAATTAAAACAGGAAATATAAAGTGAAATTGAAATAAACTAGCCTATGTGCAACTTTGCAAACACACGTTAGAATTGGGCAACATGAAAGGTAAAAAATGTTTACAATTTAATCCAATTTTGCAGCTAATTTTGTGCAACTTAATTTTGTTTAATGGCTTTTTAAAAATGTTTGGCATTTACAAAACAAAGTCTGTGAGTTTTGAAGGAACTAAAATTGAAAAACTTTGATGGTTAATTTTCTTACTCTTCAATTTAACTAATTTTCTAATGTCCAAAAGATAATGTTAAGTGTTTATAGACATTTAAGTGAAGGTTTGTTTTATAGCTAGTTCATAGAACACTAAAATAATAAAATGATAATATAAACTGGTTTTGTCGTGCCTTGTATTTCTCTGTGTGAGGATGGTGTCACGCCCTAAAAGCTGAACAGCACAGGCACTGATCTGTCTATATCACATGAAATCATTTCTTCAGGAAAGAAAAAAGAAGCAAGTGCCAAAGCTAAAGCTGGTAACATAGGCAGTGCCCTGGGACCAGACTGGCATGAAGGCTTGGATCTTAAAGGAATAAAAGAGGTACTGCTTTCATATACTGATTAAAAATGTCTAAATGAAATGTTAAATTCTTGAACCATTGATCAAAGACAACCAAAGAAATAACGAGGTCACCTAAAGTCCACAATGATGGGAAAGGACTTCAGATGCATGTAACCCAATGCCTGCCAAAGCTGGGCAAATATACATTCATCTATGGAGAGTTCACCTAAACTGTGTCTCCGTGTACTCCTACACTGTGCAGATTAAGATCCCCACTCTCAGACTCCAGGACCACACCTCTCAGATTTTAAATTGACCTCTTCTGAAAGGTCACTTCAGATGCATGGAGTACGCGTAATGGATCCAGAACACACACTTAATATTAGGAGTGCATAAACATAGAACTAAGTTTTACTCATTTGATTACTTAAGCTGTTTTAATTTTGTTGTTGTTTTATTTTTTTGTTTTTCGGTACCGGGGATCCACTCAGGACCTTATGCTTGCCAGGCAGACTCTTATTTTGCTGAGCTGTCTCCCTGGCCCCCTCTAAGCTATTTTAATTTTTAAAAAAAAATTTAAGCTGTCATATTTAAATATTCTAAAAAGCCAAGTAATCCTTCATTACTCTGTTATTTTTATAAAGCATTGATTTTTAGCTTTGGGTAATGGGAAGTAGCTGGCTCCATGGCTATCTAATTTTGAGGCTGGAAATTATACAAAATCATTTTTTCCTGTACTCGTAGGTCTTAAGCTTAATTATATTTTTAACCCAAGTATTTCAACAGTTTGTTTCCAAAACATTTATTGTCTAATTCCTCTCCTGGGGGATTTGACTGGCCTTGTCAGATACAGAAGTTACATTTCTTGTTATATAGGTCTTGCTTTATCTTGGTTTTAACCATCCAGCAGAAAAGTATAAAAACAAGGTACAAAAAGTAAAGCCATATTAATATGCTGAGCTGTAAAAGGCTCAAGTCAACAACTTCTGACATTGCCAGTCCTATGGATAACCCAGTACTATTATGGACTACTGGACTATATTGGATTATTTTGCTGAATTCACACACCTACAATATTTACAACGCAATGGAATACCCATCTCTGACAAAACTAAACAAAAAGGGGGATACAAGTGAAATGAAAGACCATTTTGTATCTGGATATAATATACTGGCTAGATATACAGCTACTTTCTCTTAATTCAAATGAGAAGAAAGATTTGTACTAGTAATGTTTGGACAGGATATCCTGTCTGCCTCTTGTGCTATGAATAACCACTAGGAAAACAACAATATGCAATGTATTGATTATTGAAATTGTCCTACTAATCAGTTTTGAAACTGTCTCAATAAGATTAATAAAAAAGAATAATATTCAACAACGGAACTTAAAAAAATTGGGGTATAACTATGAATGTCCATTTTGTATCTGTGTATTCAAAGTGGTTGGGATAGATATATAGTTGCATTCTCTTAATGAATAGAATGATTTATTCTAATGGTGTAAGTAGGATCACAAGTCCGCATCTTGTACAGCAATTAACCACTAAGAAGAATATATGCAGTGTATTATTTGTTGAAACTGTACTTTCGATTTGATTTGAAACTGTCTCATTGCTATATGTTTATCAATAAAACTTTGAAAAGAAAAAAAATATTAATAAAAAAGAGAAATACATTAAAATTAGAGGAAGTGAGATGGAAAATTGTCTAGTGACCCAAGAAGAAAAGAAAAAAATTGATTAATTGATAAACATATTATTTATAAAATAAAATAAATACCACTCCTGTACCTTAGTAAAGTTCTGGGCCTGAGTAGTCAGATCTTGCTTCAGAGGTTTTACTGTGTCATCATTGCCAGTTTCTAAAAAAGTCTATGTATAAATTTTAGGAGGCCTACGCTACAAAACATTCTCTCCATTCTATCTTCCAGTGAGTCTCTTAAGTACTGAATGAATTGCTGGTCACTCTTTTCATGCACAGGAACTGAGAGGCTTATTTGGGGGCAGCCAGTGTGTTTCATTTACAAGAATTGTTTTCTTTATGCATTGCTATATGTGTATTGTAATTGTTTTCTTTTTCTTCAGTAACCTAAGTCATTCTTCCTAGAAGCACTGTATGACTATTTTTACTTTTTTATTATTTTTAGTTTTCTCATAAGGTTCACATTGAAACTATGTGTGAAGTAAAAAAAATCTACCTCCAGGAAGAATTTAAACTTCTGCAGAAAAATTCCTTGACTTTTCCAACAGATCCTAAGTCATTTACAACAGATAAAGGTAAGCAGAAAGGAAAAAAGTTATTACTTACAGAAGTTTAATTTAACCTTATTGTATTAATTTTAAAACTTCAAATTTCTATATAAATTTATATAAGAAAAGTAAACATAAAACCAAATTTACTATCATTATGTCATTTTATTCCTTATAAATTTTCTAAACATTTGTATAGGCATTTGTACTTTATATAAGGCCATCAGTATCATACAGATCAAAATAAAATAAATTGAGGACCAGGGATGTAGCTCAGTGGAACAGTGCCTGCCAGGTAAGCATGAGGTCAGTTCCCAGTACCAAAAAGCCAAACTGAAAACAAAACAGAGCTTCAGGAGCTTCAGGTGACTACCTCTCTCCTCCACCCCAGTGAAGCAGATTAAAATCGAGGGACTTGAGACTAAGATGCAATTCGGAAACCTATCCCACACGCCCTCTGAGAACTTCCTCCTGCCCTGCACACTCCTATGAGCCATGTGAAGGAATACCCAGCCCACTGGGGTCTGGCTTAAAGTCTGAGTTCTTCTACAGGACGAGGGAGTGTCAGGTGGGCTGGGAATAGTGAGGAGCAACATCAAAAAGGGGAAGCTTTGGAGTGAACACTGAGTATCAAGCATTATGGGGCTGGGAGATGGCCCAATGGAATAAGCACTTCCCTGACAAGCGCAAGGGCCTGAGTTCAATCCCCGGTTCCACCAAAAAAATAAATAAATAAATAAACAAACAAACAAACAAACATAGTGCTATCAAGTATTAATAATAGTTTTTAAAGAAATAATTTAGAAAGCAATTGTCCATGTAAATTTACTTTGTTAAAGTGCGTACATGTCCAAATTTGAAGGAAATTCTTGGAATGATTTTGCAATTACTGTATACCAAAAATAGATGATAATGATTGTATTAAAATTACTCTAAGGAAAGTACCTTATGAAAATCATTAAAGGCTCTTGCTTAAAGCCATTGGCTACCTCTTTTGCTTCTATTCATTACATTCATGTAATGCTATGGATCATTGCAGTTGATCACATTTCCAAATAAAATCTCTCTGTTTTTAAAGAGACGTGGCCCGTGTATGTGGAACTGACCAATGAAAGGCTGTACGGCTGTGATTTCATTGTCAGTGCAACAGGAGTTACACCCAATACAGAGCCTTTCCTTCACGGTAACAATGTAAGGTGAAATGCTTTGGGCAATTATAAGTATTTTTAAAATAGCAATTCTTTATGAAGAGGTCTAATTCTCAAGCATGAATAAATTTAATAAAAAAAACTAACAACAGCTGAGAATGATTTTTTTTATATACATGTATTGACTTATAGTATTCTTTACTTCTTAAAATTCTTAAAAGCAGTTAGCATCCCAGAACAAGTGTGATCACGGGACGTAGTGTACAACTTATTTAACTAAGGGGTGTTAAGAGACTAACAGCTGCTATGAATTCTCAGAAATGAGTCTTAAGAGATTCTTACTTTCTTTTGGCTCTCAGCACTTGAAGCTTATAAAAGCAGGGCTGTTGTGATGAGTAACGCGATCATATGGTCATGGGGTACTTTTGATGTTGGAATTCTGAAATTTCTGAGTCTGTGTCAGTAAAACTTTAATCCCTGGAAAGTCAGCCTAGGTCCCCAGGCTTCACAGCTGCTTGTTCCTCTCATTCAAGATCAGATGCAAGCACAGTGACCAGTAAAGATCGCGGTGTAACCATGTGACTTCTTTTATGCTTCTGTGAAAAGTCACGTTTCCGTTGTCTCTAAATGCACTGCTTATGAGGAACCTCACTTAGTTTGACCTAGGAGAAGATGGTGGCCTCAGAGTGGATGACCACATGCACACGTCCCTTCCGGACATCTATGCTGCAGGGGATATCTGCACGGCGTCTTGGCAGCCCAGCCCCGTCTGGCAGCAGGTGAGCCAGCACTTAAGAGCGGTGATCTTACCAGGGGTTCATTGTGAAGTAGTAAAGCAGTTGCTACCGACCCATCCAACTGCCTGGTCTTCCAACATTTATACTTTATATAGGAAGCCATCACAAAGTTATTTTGTAATATTAAAAAAAAAAAACCCTAGATTCCCCCCCTTTTGGTAAATGACATAGTAAATTATAGAGTAGACAGGGTATCTTTTGTAGAAAATTAAGAATCAAGGACTATTACTTTACTTTTCATTCTAATATGCTTGTTATCAACACCATCCAGCAGAACTCTGTGGTGATAGAAATATGCTGTAATTCTGCACTGCTCAGCCACTGCTCACATGAGTCACATGGGGACTTTAAATGTGGCTCGAATGACCGAGGAACTAATTTTTTTATTTATATTTGAACCACTGAGATCATAAATTACATAAATAAGACATTCTATTCCTGGATGACCCTGTTCTGTCCTGATGGTATTACTAAAAATTACTACTCCCAGTGAACAGCTTTCCTGCGTCTTGGAAGCTGCCATCTGGAGCTAGACAACCCCCTGTGCACACAGTGCAGCCTGCATCCTTCTGAAAGGGCAAAAAAAACTCCTAAAGGAAGATAATCAAAGACAAAAGGAAGCTTTCTTGGGAATGGTAGACAGGGAGATGTTATGGATGAGGAAAACCGGTCAGCATTTATCTTTGATAAAAACCAGTTTCATCCTCAAGGCTGTTCACTCAGATGAATGACAAGATGGGGAGTCCTGGAGGAGCTGTGTATTGTAAGGTGCAGCTTCATTTTCTGTTTTTCTGTACTTAAGAGACCTCAATAAAGAGTGCTTTCAGCCTGTTTGTTTCTAAAACACCTCACACCCACAAGTTTCAGTGTTTTCCAAATCCTATGTCATTTCTGTGGGATAACTCGGTTATGAACTGGAGTGTGTGGAACTAACATTTTAAACTGTCTCAGACAAACTATATCTTTAATGTGTGGATAACTTACTATAAAGAAAAATAACCAAAAAACAAACATGTCTCTTGTTTTCAGTGAGTCTAAGATTCCACTTCTTAGGTTTTGCAAGCATTAGACACATTAATTTATCTGACATAACCAGCCAGGAATGTTATCTCAGTGGAGAAAGTACCTGCTTAGCAAGCACAAGGTCCTGAGTTTAATCTCTGGTACAAAAAAAAAAAAAAAAGACAGACAGGCAGGCAGACAGACAGACAGACATAACCTGTGTCAGACACTTGAGGGATTTTTTAATGTACTGTTTATTACAGGGTCTAGGGGGTCTAGAGTGTCTCACTACATAGACTGAACTTGTAGTGATTCTTCTGTTTTCAGCCTCCCAAGTGCTGGGATTATAGGCATGCGCCACCACGCCCAGTCTCAATCACCATCTCAGTGTGTCCCAGGGGCAGGGCCGGCATAGCATGCCTGGGATTGAACCCTGGTCCCTGAGCCTGCCTAAGCAGGCGCTTTAATCTGCTGAGTTATCTGGCTGGCCCTTACTTAAGAGATTTTGAGGCTGAGTACACTGGATAGTGTCCCAGCAGTGTCCTGTTGAGCTACTTCTTTTTGCCACTGTCTAGCTGCTGCTAGCTGTTTGCTCTGCTCCCTCGCAGTAGACTGCTTTTCACTCCATCACACCTACCTTCCTTATGCAAACTGATACTAGGAATGCTCACAGCTCATGTTTATACTTTGGCACATACAAAAAGTCAGCATTAGATACATCTGCACACAGGGCTAGAAGAAACCGATTGCCTGTCACAGGCCAGCCTACTGTCCCAACAGCCACGCAGTACGTGGTGCGATGTGTGTTTCTGGTGCCAAAAATGAGGCTCAGAAAGTTAAATATGCGGAAGAGTTGGTACTCATGTCTGCTGTTAACTCCCAAGCCCAGTTTTCTTCTTTTATACCAAGGAGTCGCTGAACTTTGTAAAAACAGTAAAAATCCAGTTGCAAGGAAACTGGTACTGTCAGAGAGAAATGAAATGAAGTCCTACAATCAGTTGCCAAAATCTGATGTTGTAAGTCTGGGCAACAACTGATACCAGTGTATCTATATGTGTTTTGAATTTAATAGCATAGTAGGCCCTAATTAACGCTTGAAAAATAAAGGGTACCGAGATGGAACAAATTTTTCCATGCTAATTTGATTTGTATTCTAATGAGGATGGCAGACTTTGAAGAGGGGACTGGCTAATTAAAATATTGCCCTCATCTGATGTAATCTCAAATATTTTTGTAGAGAAATGTTTCATTGAACTTTTATGAAACATATCCCTGATTGGTAGATGTTCGCCTTAATTTTTTGAGAGTAATTTAGATGAAATAGAATACCAAACTCAGCTTGATAAGTGTACACTGGTGACTGTTTTAGAGGCAAAGATAATAACTAGGACCAACCGAAGGACTGTCAAGCACTGAACCTCTTTAAGGGAGTTTCATTTTCAAGTAATGAGAATGAAAACAAGACTTATTTCCTTTCTCTGTTCAGATGAGGCTGTGGACCCAGGCCAGACAGATGGGATGGTATGCTGCAAAGTGCATGGCTGCAGCTAGCTCGGGAGGCTACATTGACATGGATTTCAGCTTCGAACTGTTTGCTCATGTGACAAAATTTTTTAACTCTAAGGTAAGGTGGTTAATTAAGCAAATGAACACAACTTCTTCTGTCAGCCTGGTAATTCAATATATTCTATCTGACTTTTTACTAAAAACTGTAAATAGTTCCAAGCATTTTATAAAAAAATAAAACTTTTTCTTACAAAATAATACCTGATTATCACTGCTGTTAATTATTATGTTACTATATACCATTTTACAGTTAAAGGGGGGAAAAAACTTTCACCCCAGGCTTGTTCTATGTTGGTAGCTTTCTAAGTTTTACTTGAGATACTGCCTTTGTGAAGGAAACTAACAGGTATCATCCTTAGGAATGAGCTGGGTATTTTCCATTAATAACACTTTATTTGAACCTTGTTAAATTATACTGAAGCAAGATTTTTTTCCCTCCAAATTTATTGACAAGGAAAAATACATTGAAAAGCTTCAAATGGGCTGGTGAGATGGCTCAGTGGTCTAAAGCACCTACTTAGAACAAGCTTAGCAAAGCACAGGGACCGCGGTTCAATCCCCCAGCACCACATGCTTGCCAGCCCCGCCCCCTGGTGGGCTGAGCTGGCCACACACACACACATAAATAAATAAAATTTAAAAAAAAAAGCTTCAAATAAGTTTCTTTCCTAAGTAATCTGTTCATTCAAAGATAAACTCAGTTCCTCATTAAATGTTCAGCGGGAGCTCTAGGCTAATGTAGTCTATGTTCTGTACACTTACATATTCACCACATACCTTTAATGTTCATGGAGATAGTGCAGTAGGTACTTCCAGTGTTTAAAAATCAACCCACATGTGTAAACGTCGTAGTCTCACTAGTGTAAGAACCTGAAAGAGTAAATAAAATCTGAAAAGTTCAATAGTACTGTGGAAGAGAAAGCATTTGTTAAAAGGAAAGGGACAGCTGGATGAGGAAAAGGACAAAAAGGAAAGAAAAAAAAAAAGGTACTTCTGCATATATACAGGAAGATAATTGTACTGCTAATTTCTACTGGTCTATTGAAAGGAGAAGTTTAGTGACTAAACTTTTTTCATTTTTAAAATTTTTATAACTTTCTTTTAACAGTTTTGAATGCTTACATCTGGTAATTTGATCAACTAATTTGAAGACAAAAATATGCAACATACCATTGTAGAATCCCCCCACCCAAAAAACATCAATATATTCACTAATATCTTAATATCTTGATGGGTGGCAGTATTGTCTATAGAAAAATGCTTTCTTTGGACCCTCCCCAATAACACTTTGAGCTGTAAAATTTTGTTGAATAGTTTTTTGTAGGCTATTTTAGCATGACCCAGAATAACAACATTCTGTTTCACTTCTCGCTATTCAGCAGAGTAACTTTTTTTTATCCCAATGTGTAGGTTGTATTGCTGGGAAAATACAATGCGCAGGGCCTGGGTTCAGATCATGAGCTAATGCTGAGATGCACCAAAGGACAGGAGTACGTCAAAGTGGTCATGCAGAATGGGCGTATGATGGGAGCCGTCTTAATTGGTGAAACGGACTTAGAGGAAACATTTGAAAATTTAATTTTAAACCAAATGGATCTTTCACCATATGGAGAAGAACTGCTAGATCCAAATATCGATATAGAAGATTATTTTGACTAAAATGAGATTTCTTCAAGATTCACATAAAATTCCAACTAAGGAAAACTACAGTTAGTATTGAATGACGGAACTTACCAAATGGCGAAAGAAAGTTAAAAACACAGAAAGTGTCACCAGACATGATGTGTGGGGCCCTGGGTTCAATCCCCAACTCTGGACTGGGGTAAAAACACAGAATGATGCTCATGGAAAAGTATTTAAGAAATAAAATTCTAAAGATGAAATCATTCAAATCATTTCTTTACATATATGTTTTGCTAATATAAAATTTACCTCTTCTTATGTAAGAAATTTTGTTAGTAATTTTTAAGCTTTAAACATTTTACCTGTGATCTAGGTTTGGAACTTATAAATTGTTACTACTTTGCTAAAATGGACTCTTAATAGGCCAGACCTGTTCTTTGATTATGAAATGTAGTTTCAATCAGCTTAGCACTTTATTTTACTTAAATAGAGATACAGCAGTATTTTATGTGTTAATATACTTTTTATGTTGATGACTTACTTTGTTTGAATTATACAGCTATTTTTATACCTGAAATCATGTACATGATAATGCTTAAAATGTTTGTAGTGATAAGCCCAGCATAATCCTGCTATAAAAAAGACTGTTCTGCCAAAGGAAAAAATATAGTAAATATACGAAGGCTAAAAAGCTTATCATGCTTAAACTTGTCTCAAGTATTCCACATTTCATGAATTTTACATGAAGATTTATTATTCTTTGTTTCATACAATAAAATTTATATAATACATGATCTCCAGCCAGGTGTACTGGCACATGCCTGTAATCCCAACACTCAAGAGGCTGAGGCAAGGGGATCGTTGGGAATTCGAGGCCAGTGTGGGCTACAAAGTGAGCTCAAGACCAGCCTGAATTGTATAGCAAGACCCTGTCTCAAAAAGACCAAAAAAAAAAAAAAAAAAAGAAAGAAAAGATCTCCAATCAAAAGATCTCAGGGGCCGGGGAGATAACACAGTAGAATAAGTGCTAGCCTGGCAAGTGCAAGGGTCTGAGTTCAATCCCCAGTTCCACCAAAAAAAAAAAAAAAAGATCTCAAATTCTTAAATCTTCAGAGATAAAACACTGAAGAAGTAGTTCTACAAGTATAAAACAATCAAATTGTTTTGTAAATGAAATTTTAACTACAAAATTTTAACTACACATGCATGAATTATTCCTTTTGTGGGAAATTTAGTAACAGTCATTTCAGGCATCTATTTTTCTTTTCTTGCCCCTTGGATTCTTGGTGCCAGTTTGCTGAGACATGTTTGCAGACTTTTGGAAGTTGCTTGAGCTTTTTTCTCTCCCCATGTTATCAACTTGTTCAGAATGACAAGAGTCGGATGGTTCAGCCTGTAAAACAATGAAGAAAGCAAAGCAAGAACCCTGGTAAAAGTTCAGTCCTTTGATTTTCTCATCGGATAAATAATGTAAAATAGTCCTGCTGTAGCAATTGGTTCTGGAAATGCCCCAGGTCTGATCTTCATTTCTAAATTTCTACTCACATATGAGATCCAGCTGAAATAAAAGGTGCTACATTTGTCTGAAGAAGTCTAAATCACACTTGGGTTATCCCTAGACAGCAGGAATATACAGCATGCTTTTGCAGGCTGGATGGCTTCTGCCCCGTATTGGTGGCTTTCAGTCACTGTAGTAGCACAGACCTTTTAGCTCGTGGTGCTCCCAACCAGTGCCATGAGGGCTGGGGCCTCACAAAGTTAGACTTTAAAATGGAGGCCTGTCCTTCTAAGGGGTCAGAAACTCCTTAGTCTGTTTGGCTAGGCTGAATTCTTCCAGTTAATATAGCAAATACAGTTATGTTTGCTCCCTTCCAGACTCAGAGTCTGAGGACTAGCCAGGCATGGGGGTGCATGCTTGTAATCCTAGCACTTGAGAGGCTGAGGCAGGAGGATTGCCATGAGTTGGAGACCAGCACACAGTGAGCTCAAGGCCAGGCTGAGCTAATAGTGAGACGCTGCCTCAAAAAAACAAAAGGAAAAAAGAATCTGAGAACTAACATCTATTCTTGTGTTCAGTTAGCTCTAGGAAGGAATTACAGAAAGGCATCCCATAGGACTTAACTTTTTTACATACATAGAAATTGAAAATTAACAGCTGGCCAGTTACCCTGAAACAGCTCTGTGTGGGCTTCTCCACCTGCATACTAATGATGTGTGCTTCACTGTTCAGAAGATTCGCTTTGGGTCCAAGTTTCAAATATGAAATAGTAGCATACGCTGTAAAACTGTAGTCCTCTCTGTAGAAGACAAAAGCCAACAATCAGGAAACATGAAGGAACCATGGAAAAACTCAGAAGTAATTACAATTTTAAGTGACATGTAAATATGCAATAATATTGTAGGAGCACAAATAAAATCTTTATAGTGTAGCAGTCCCTCAGTTCATGAACACTTTCATTTGCAAACAATCTGACTCACAAACTTACGTGTTTAGTATTTGTGAACTCTGCACTGGGTAAAAAACATAGCCACAGCCATCTTCTTCCCCACCAACACAAACACAGGCATCTTTTCCAAAATTTTAGAACAAATTAAGTTTGGGAACTGAGGTACCATGTGGTTTTATGCTTTTTTGATTTAAAGTGATCAATTAAGGTTGGAGTGTTTAGGTAGTTTTCTATAGCATTTAAAAGTTTTGGTGAAATACCTACAAAGTGATTCTGTTTTAATTAAAAAACCAAAAGCAAATCATAAAGATAAGATGAAAGGATAAGAACGGGATGTATACTTAAGATACTGCTGTAGAAGGAAGTGGGCAATAATTTTCTCCATTTCCTCACGAGGCATCATGGGAGCGCAGACCCCGGCCACTCTCAGTTTCGCAGGGCCCTTTCCCATCCAAGAGTCCATCAGTTTCAGTGGAGTGAGTTTTTCATTCAGTTCCTCTGCCTGCTTCAGGATCTTGATTAGATCTCTGCAGTATGCTGTCACGTTCTTTTTTTGAAAAGCTGCAATGCAAAAGGCATGGTTTCTGACAAGCGGGATTTAGAGATGAGGGCAAGGATAACTAGCCCACGTAGTTAAAACTGGTTCAAAACTAGTTATCACTATGAGCAACCCTAAAATATTGATTTTTTTTTTTTTTTAATGAAGTTGTTCAAGCCTGTTGCTCGACCAGGTTATGGTCTCTATATAGCACAGTGGGTTTTATGTGATACAATAAATAAATAAATGAACTAGCCTGGTTAGGAGCAGGCTTTAGGAACCAGGTATGCCTACCAGACATTTACTAAGAGGTGTGCCTTATAGTTACATAGCAGAGCCTGTTTTTTATGGCTATCTCATTTGTGTTCATTAAGTCAAATTCTAAAAATGAGTGTGGGTTTCTTCAAGTGAGAACTCCCAGACAGGGGTTGTCAATGAAGAGAGGAGCACTCTGACTTATCTATTGGGTTCCTACTAATTTGGTCAGTACAACATAGTTCAATGAACTGCTAAGCTTCTCTAGCCACAAAGTTAGAAGTGTAGTGAGCGCCACCCACCCACACTTCAGAATAAGCCTTTGTATGAGAGTCTGGTTAAGCTGGTTTTTCAGAAACATTAATAAAAAAAAAAAAATCTAAATTCAAGGAATGAGGGACAAATACAATGACTTTTTTTTTTTAATCTTTTTGAGATGGAGTCTCACTGTGCAGTTCAGGCTGACCTTGAGCTCACTCTGTAGCCCAGGCTGATCCCAAACTCACAATAATCCTCCTGCCTCAGCCTCTAGAGTGATGGGATTACAGGCATGGGCCACCACCATGCCTGGTTCTGTATATTAAAATTTTTAGAAATGTAAAAAATTGTCAAGAACAACAGAAAAAGTGTACTCAAAGCAAGAGGAAATATTCTGAGGGGGAGGGGGCCCGCCGATTAGCTCAGTTGTTTAAGTGCCTGCTTAAACGAGGCAGTCAGTCTCTGGGAGCGGTGGTTCCATTCCCAGATACTCCAGGCAACCCAGACCAGCGCTGGAGGCAACGTGGAGCCACCAAAAACAACAACAAAACCCCTTCTGCATTTGCGCTGGGGAGATAGCTCAGTAGAATAAGTGCCTGCCTGGCAAGCACAGGGTCCTGAGTTCAATCCCCAGTACCACAAAAAAATAAATAAATAAAAATAAATAAATAAATGAATAAATTCTGAGGGGGATTAATGGTGATGTGTCTTTATTGTAATATTTTATAATTTACTAGATTTTTCAGTCATACCTCCATCAAATGTTTATGGCTATTTCTGTCAAAGAAAAGCATTACGGTGCATGCCCATGCACTTTATTCACTGAATCTGACACCATGCAACTTCTGGCTCTTTGTGAAAATCAGAATGACCATGAAAGGTCAGTGCTTTGAATGGCTTCATGACACTGGGGCAGCTATGATACTGAAACCAGAGACACTCTCAAGAGAGGACTTCCACCAAGAACGATGGGATAGATGTATTGGAAGCAAGAGGGAGTGTTCTGAGGGGGACTCATGGAAATGTTCACCGTCTTCTTAAGTCATACCTATGCAGCACAAAATACTGCTAAATTTATGTCTATGGAGTTTTATCAAGAATGATTCACTATAATCTATTTTCCACCAAGTTTTCTTCCCAACCTGTGCCTAGAAAGAGTGTTTTCTTGACATAATAGCATTTCTATTCAGGGGAATTACAATTTTTCTCTCAAAAATTTCACATGTCCTTAGTATAACACTATAAAATATACACATTCATCTATGACTGCTATTTTTTTTTTTCAAAACTTTGTGGTATTATTGAATCTGGAATATTCTAGTTTAATCCCTGTTTAATCTTTTGAGTCCACTTTGGAATCTAATAATTCACTTATGCTAGCTGTGTAGGATTAGCCTACAAAGGTTTCAAAAACAGCAGACTTACAAACGTCTTTGCAGCAGTTGTCACACATTTTGTTACATGCCTCCGAATTCCACACTTCATCAAAATGTTGAGCTATCAATACTCGGCGACATCTACAAAGACATTTGGATGCAAATTATGACATGAACTAATAAAGTTTTTTTTTATGAGCAGAATATATTTATTGAGAGAAAGAAAGCTCCTGTCCAAGAGAGGGACAGGAGGGGGGGCCAAGCGGGTAGTTCTCCAAACTAATAAAGTTTTAAGAATCTCTACTTCAGAACACATAGTTACACAACCTATTGGTTTCCTATTGTTGTCATGGCATTACTATACATAATAGCTTAAAACAATACAAATTTTTTTTTTTATTTTTTTGTATTTAGTGCAAGGTCTACAGGGTTTCACAACATAGGTTGGATTTGTAGTGATTCTCCTGCTTTCAGCTTCCCAAGCACTGGGATTACTGGTGTGCGCCACCACACCCAGTCTTAACTGCCATCGAAGCAAGCCCTGGGGGAGGGCTGGCACCGCTGGTCATGATCAAACCTCTGACCCCTGCGTCTGCCTAAGCAGACGCTTTAATCCGCTGAGCTATCTGGCCAGCCCTACAAATTTATTATCTTACACTTCTCTCAGTTAGAAGCCTACTATGCATCTCACTGGGTCAAGATCAAGGTGTCAGCAGGACTGGGTTTCTTCCGGAGGCTCTAAGAGACAATCTGTGTCCTTGCCTCTTCCAGTTTCTAAGGGGTGGGGCACACATTCCTTAACTGTAGGCCCCTTTTCCACCATCTTCCAAGTAACACCAGTGGGTTGTGTCTCATCTGTCTGCCTTCTTCCACCTTTAAGGACCTTTGTGATTACACTGTGCCCATGAAGAAGATCTAACATAATTCCACTTGAAGGACAGCTGTGCAGCCACCTCAGTTCCATCAGCAACTCTGATTTCCCTTCGCTGTGCAGGGTGACATCTAATTCTAATGATCTGGACATGGGCATGGTGGGGGGTACATTCTGCCTACATGTAATTATTTCCATATGGTAACTACTGCCTAAGTTATGTCACTTTGAGATTTAATACTTTGCAACTATTAAGATACTCAATAGTAAAAGAGATTCTTGTATTTTAAATTACCAATATTTTATTCTAAATCCAAAAATACACTTCATGGGAATCTACTGGGCTTTTAACAAAATTTTCATTTCTTCATTTAAGTATAATAGCTAATGGAAAGAAAATACAGTCTTCTATCACTGTTGGGTTACTGTTCCGTTTCAACATTTTGAGCCCTTTTGAGATAAAAGCACAGAAGTCCCTGTCAGGACCCAGGCCACCAGAAAGCTGTACCTAAGCCACTGTAAGTAGATTTAAATGTACTGTACAATGAGAGTCTTGACCCTGTTCTGGGTTATTTCCTTCACCCATCAGCTGGGAGACAGCAAGTTGGCAGACTCACCCTGAAGATGCCTGTCTTATCACACACCTTTCCAAAGTTTACAGAGCCAGAGAATAATGGCTGCACTGCATTGTGCAAGCGCATTAATATCTTCAATCAAAAAACTAGCTTCCGAGCGTTACTTCTAAGACAGAGCACCTCATCTTGGAATGAGTAGAACACAGAGGGACCACGTACCACTTTTTACCCTCAGACATCTGCTCTTACAGACCTGTGCTGTGGGGTTAAGTACTCAAAAACCCATACCTTTTAATATTATACTTGTCTTTGACAAATCATAAAAAGGAATATGGCTCACTTGCTTATATTTTGACAGTAGGAGACCATCTCATAAAGCTTCTGTTGTCCCACATTTTCCATGACCACCATTGAACTTATTCTGAATATATCTCCAAAGCCATAATACAAAATACAGTCTGCTCTCACGTCATCTCGACCTGTAGTGTGAGAAATCCTGAGATTGCATAACTACTTTTAAAAATCCATAACATATAAAAATAACATAAAATAAGTAAAAATGAGCTGGCAAAACTTCATGGTACATCTACAAATTTAGGGATATCAAAGTTAATTTGTAAGCGCTACTTACAAATTAGTTTTGTTTTTTTTTAAAAGAGAACAGATTTATCAAAGTTAACTTTATTAAGTTAAAAAAAATAACCAAACTTATTCATTTATTTAACTTATAGACTGGAAACTTCTAGTTGGGCCAGCCAAATAGCTCAGCGGATTAAAGAGCCTGCAAGTAGGCGCGGGAGCCAGGGTTCTATCCTTGGGCCTGCCATGCTGGCCCCGCCCCCAGGGCACGCTGAGACTCAACTGAGACTGGGTGTAGTGGTGTGCGCCTGTAATCCCAGCTCTTAGGAGGCTGTAAACAGGTGGATCACTAGGAGTCTGATCTAGCAGTGAGACCCTGAACAGCCTGTAGACCCTTCCCTAAAATACACTCTGCGCTTTTTTTTTTTTTTTTTTCAGAACCGGGGATTGAACTCAGACCCTTGTGCTTGCCAGGGAAGCACTTATTCTACTGAGCCAATTCCCTGGCCCCTCTTTCCCTAAAATACAAAAAAAAAAAGAAGAAGAAGAAACTTGTAGTTAAAAATTCAAGAGACAGAGATGAGTATCAAATTATCTTAGCATACATGAAAAACAATGCATAATGTATCAATAACATGTGTAAAATTTCTCCCTTTGAAAATAAATACAGATCTTGAAAAAATATTTCATTGGTTGTTCTAAAAATATTACCCAGTAAAGAATTTTAAATGCAGAATGATTAAATGTTTATAACATGCATTCTGGAAAAGCTTTCTAAAAATCCCTTCTAGATATGAGTTCTACATACCCGCACGGCCACTCTCTTGGTAGTAGTTTTCCATGGATTTACTCATTGAATGATGAATAACAAATCTCACATCAGGCTTATCAATTCCCATACCAAATGCAACCGTTGCCACTACTACCTACAACATTTTAATACTTCATTAGTTCATTTAGTCAAATGTAAATAGTTTTAAAGTTAGATAGGCTTCTATTGGAGATATATACTTAACCTGAAGTTTGTTAGCTGACCACATTGTGTGAACCTTAGTTTTATCTTCTGACTCCATATTGGCATGATAAGCCCCAGCATGAATTCCCAACTTCTGTAAACTAATAGTAACTTGTTCAGAGTCTTTCTGAGAAAAACAATATATGATTCCTGTGATGAAATGGTAAGGTATTACAAATATATATGGTATATTCCAAGACACTGATACAGTATACACAGAAACAAGAATTAAGAGAAATTCTCAGGAACTTGAGCAGAAGCAACATTTGGATATAATTTAAGATCTGATCACCAGCATGCTCTAGTGCAGAAATGAGATACTAGTTTTGGATCTTATTACCTCTTTTCTCTCTTCCACCTCATTTGCCACATATAGTAATTCTCAAACTGACGTCCCACGAGTCCACAAGATGTTACATAGTATGGTGTGAAAAGAGTTTCACATACAAATGTGTTTGCAGAAGACCATACTCATCAAAGTTAAAGAGGCCTGTCTCTTCCCTAAGTAGGGCTGGTTAGAGCATCCACAGTGCTAACGCACTTTAACACTCCAGGAGGGATACAGAACTGCCACCTTCCACAAGCTCACTTGACCTGAGAACTCTTCTTGCCCAGGATGCCCATTGCCTTCTCCTGAATATCCAGAAATGTGACTTTTACATGAACACTTTCAGTATCACCTCCCTAGTTATTAACCCTGGAACAAATCTACAGGTAAACTCAAGTTCACTTAACCAATTAACTGCTACTCATTTATTGAATGTATCCTTTATGCTAAGCTATTATATTTTATAGCCCTTTAGAACACCACCAACATTTAACCCCATTATCTTATACTCAGCAGATGCTTATCTAAGTACGTGCCACTGATAATTAACACTGTCATCAGACCCATTCTAAAGCAATTATGTATAAATAATAAGTAAATCTGACAGCTTTATGGCTCATAAAATGTGACACAAGCAAATGCCACACCAGTTTCTATGATCTACCACCCTATGTTAATATTTTAGGTATTAGCCATCTATCAGTGCAATTATCATGGTAACTGGTCATTTATCGAAAGTCATCCTTCAGTTCCCAAAGTTGTTTTGCTTTTCTATTACCTGATTGTCCTCTGTATCTCCCATTAATGAGTTTTACAATATCCTCAATAAAATCTTCTGTGTTTGAAGGCTTTTGCCGAACCTGGAAGAAAGCTGTCTTATTAAAAAGGAATTGAGTGCCATCTAGGCAGCTCTGAGGTGCACTTCTGGGTGAGGACGGTCTTCCCGCGCCACTGGCCCCGCCTGGCTCAGCCTTGCCAGGCCCCAGACTTTCTGCTTAATTATATTTTAATTTGCCAGATCTAATGAGGCGTAGAAGCCTTGAATGACTTTCCAATATGGAGTCTTCTATTCTCTGCTGATACTTTTATAAACACTTAAAATACAGCATAAATAGCTAATCTATGAAGCTCAGAAGGCTAAGTCCATTCTTAAATTGAAATCTGTGGAAGACAATGGCACATGACAGTGCTTTACTCTATTCATGTTTCTATTTAGTCGTTTCAGCAGAAATATCAGTGCAGTCCTTGGTATCAGTCCATCTTTTCTTTCCATACTTTTACAAGAATATACACAAATTTAACCAAGGTATGTGACTTGCCCTTATTTCATAGAAAAGATAGCATGTTTTCTATAATCTAACAAGGGATTACAAAGCATAAGTGATATATATAGGAAGCACTAAACAATTCTTTCAATTACTTTCCTAATGTTACACACTTTACTGTATTATTTTTATTCATGTAAGTAAACAGCATCAAAATGTACAATGATCTCTGTTATGATTCTTCACAAAGGTATAAATTGACATAAAAGTTACAGACCTCATAATAAAGATTTGGACGATTAAAAGAAGCTGTAAAAGTAAAACACTTTTCAACACACAAAATTTTCTGAGCATCCTTTAAAACATGGTTTGTTGCTGTTGCAGTCAGCCCAATTAGAGAGGTGTTAGGGAACTGCCGCTTCAGTATACCAAGGGCTTTATAATCTGAAAAAGACAAAGTGGGTCTCTTTGTATTCTCAGAGGATTAAAGTCAATTACACTCTCAATGTTATGCAGATAATCAGTGACCCCCATAATTTCATCTCCACAGTTGTCTTTAACGGTAAATTTGCATTCGCCTGCTACTCTTCCTGAATAGGCAGGCTTTATTATACCTTACTTCAGAAACACTTTCTTGGCTACAGGTACAACTTCCCGGGGAAGCTAGGAAACATTAAACATGCTTTCAAGCTATACACCCGCCTCCACCTGCTGAACTGTAGATTCAAGAGATAGTGTGGTTGGTTATAGCACTTGAAACTCTTCAAATTGACAAAAGGTGAAATCATTAGCCAGACCCTTTCTTCTGCCTTAGTATCATGCAAGAATTCAGGAAAGAGTTAAGGCGGAGGAGGTAAGCGGAG
This sequence comes from Octodon degus, assembly GCF_000260255.1. Lineage (NCBI taxonomy): Eukaryota > Metazoa > Chordata > Mammalia > Rodentia > Octodontidae > Octodon > Octodon degus. The sequence continues at coordinate 1,571,566 of NW_004524640.1, forward strand.
GAGGTAAGCTGAGAAGGCTGACAAAGAAGGGAAGAACAGACACAGGTTAACACTGTGCAGGGGGAGATGAGGCACAAGTGCTGCTGCTCCTGCACTTTCAGGGAGGGGGCTCGATGAGACTGAAGCTGCCTGAGTGAGGAGCCTGCAGAATAAGATCTGAAGGCAGAGAGGGATGAGGTGAGAGTGGTCGTAGCTGCCCTAATAGAGCCTTTATTTAACTACACATAGCAAAAGAAAACAAATGGCAATGCTCAAGAGGAGAAAGAGTTCCTGAAGGCACCAATTTTCTAGGAAGCAGGAGACCTCTGGAAGTGTGAGTCAGGACCTGAAGAGAAAGTTAATGACAGGAAGGGCTTGTGGGAGGAAAGGGACCCAGCAGCTGAAATGGGGACAGAAGAGAACGGTGAAAAGCTGAGCTGAGGTGGAAATTGGCACACGTAGGTAACTTACTTTTGATGGTGTTCAGTAGCTAAACCCCAGGATTAGAGAAAGTGGACATCTGGACAGAGCCAGCATCTTGGTCAGGCACGGGGCCTATGCAGGCCAGGGAGGCAGCCAAGTGATGCAGGACAGATGCAGCAGGACGGGGGGAGACGAGACCACTCTACAGCAGGGAGGAATAGCTCGCCAGGAATGTGAAAAGCCTCAAGGAAAGAGGGTGAAACTAGGGAATACACATGTTGAATTGAAAATTTTTTTGGATAGGACAATTCTGAGTAACTTACTCCAGGCTCTGCTGACAGGATTTGGTGGGTGGACTGAAGAAAAGAATTACTAAAACATCTCATAGAACTCTGACAACAGAGTCAGATGGGATGTTAAAGACCCAAAATGATGAATAAAGAAGTACTTGCTGACTTCTCACAAACGTGACAAAATACAGAGAGGTGATAAATGGCACAGAGATACATAACACTGGCTAGTAAACATGTTTTGGAGGATAGAGACAATTAGACTGAAAGCTGCAGTAAGAAATGAAGAGATTAAAGATCCTGCGTCTTGCTCCCTCTCTCATTAAGACGAGAGAAAATGAGTAATCCCCATGTGAGAAGATAAATGTAATGGAAGCGGAGATTGCCGCTGCACGGAGTAACAGCATGGTCTGTCCCCAAGGGGTCTGCTAGACAGCACACACATACCAGGCCGGAAATCATGTCCCCACTGACTGCAGCAGTGCACCTCATCCACCGCGATCCGAGTGAATCTCCTTGCCTCATAGGCCTTCTCCAGTCTTGACATAAACATTTTGCTTTTTGCAATCTTCTCTGGAGTCACATAAATTAGCTTTAACTTGGAGTCTTTATTGACCATTTCAGCATGAACCCATTTCACATGCTCCTATTAAAAGGCAAAACAGACACAATTAGAGTAGAATTATGCCAGCAGTCTACAATACTAAGTGGAAAATGAACACATTCATTACCCAGAAATGACAGCCTGGGGCTCTTCTAGAAGCAGATGTTTGGGTCATTAAAACTGAAATCATGGCCCTAAGCTTCATGGCAGCTGTGCAAACAGTAGTCTAGCGATTTACCTACATCCAAATTGTTGGTGGGAAAAAATAACTTCACTTGGCAAAAAGGAGAACAAAAAAGTGAACATAAAGTATGTTCCAGTAAGGAGCATTTATTCTATAAAGGCCTAATTTTTAATTAGACATCATCATTTCTAAAATGTGCACCAAGTACTATGGATATGATTCTAAAGATGGGCTTCATTAATCTTCACATTACATTTAGTGTCACTTCATGTATCCATGACAGATAGTATCTGTTGCTATGAAATGTTAATGCTATCAAATCTACTTTTAATCTCTATTTAAACATAAAGACCATAGGATTTTATATAATTTTCTCCACTAAATTAAGATTTTCTAATGTAAAATGTATATTCAATCTATAATAAAAATTTATGAGGTAAAAGTTATTAGCATCTTAGTGCTTTGATATTATTTTATATAACATTTAGCACAATGGGTGTTATTTTTTCCTTCTAATTTAATAGGCACCCAAAAGTACACTAAAACCAATAATGAACAGGATAGGAAAAGGCAGTCAAAACTCTTTTCACTGTCCCAGTGAAAAAGCACTTTATTAACTCTTACAGATATTCTAGGCTAGAGACCCAGCCCAGGTCCAACATGAGTGAGACTTTCTGCCGCACTCTCGGGACCCCTCCAGACCCAGCCCAGGCCTGACATATAGGCCTGGTGTGAAACTCTGCAGCTGAAGTCCCTGCAGAGAGGCTGGGACCAGAACCACCCAGCTAATCCAGGAGCAGAACATCTTGCCAGAGGGGTACAGTGGTTCACTTCCACGGGCTGCAAGAAGAAGGAGCTGAGCACAGCAGCCAGACCCAAACCGGCACATAGGGATGAGTTCAAACTTCGTAGATCCAGACCCAGTAAGCTGACACACTTTGCTAGACCCAGATCTATGAGAGCATCCTCCCTCTTTCTCTCTGACTGAGAGAGGGCAAAAGGTAACCGGGGTGAACTAGTCTGCCTGGAAGACACCACATACATCAAGCAGAGGTGATCAGACAGAACTTATGGGAACTGACTTAAATACAAATTCCCAATTTAATATCTGCTTAGCTACACAGAAATAATGCTTGCTCTTACTGTCTAGAATACGAACCCATTAGTTACAAAAGTTTGTCAATTGCTAAATATCACTACCCATTATTAGTGTTCCTAGTTCTGTAAATACAAAACTATAACTGCCTTAACCATATAATCTCTCTTGTGTAAGGATTTTGGCAGGTGCTAAGATTATGACTGCACTAAATCTCTACACCAAAGGTTAGAGGACAGTGCTATACACAATGACAAAGAGAAGGAGCAAAATGCAATTTCAGGCCCCAAGCCCACCCAGAACAAATGTAGGAGACACTAGCATAGAAGAAACTGGGAATCACACCCCCCAAATCTCTGAATCAACAGCATCTGAAGTAAAGCAACTGCAGATACTCTAGACTACTTATGTTCATTTTTAATCTTACTAGCTTTCCAGTGCTAGTGACAGGTCATGAACTTGTAGTTTTCTGTAACTTTCTACACTACTTTCCATTACTATTACTTTGTTCTTCAGTTTGAAGAAAGTACACTATAGAAGGTGATTTCCTCCCAGATTCATTCCATGGAATCAGAGAACAAAATAAGAACAGAATGCTGTCAGGAATAGAATGACACAGAATTTAAATTCAGCAAACAACATGCAGGAAAATTAATGAACCAAGGAATTTTGGAGACACCGCTGATTCCAGATGTAGGCAAGAAACATAGCAAGTATAATGGGTTGTACCTCAAAGAAAGCAGAGTCAAAAGCTACCAGGTCAGAGAAAAAGATTTGGGAGCCAACTTGTAGAGGTTCTCACAACTCAGAGATGAAACTATTTCCGCATTAAAAATATGAATTAATATGTCACAAATGCTTAATTTATAATGTAAAAGTGAGGGGGGAAGAACCCAAGGAACACATTGACCAGCTGTAGATAATACAAGTACAGAAAGACAACAAATCAAGCATTTGCATTTTGCAAAGAGTTAGTGAGAAAGAAGTTCTTCTTTATGGAATAACTGTGGTTAACAAATGAAACCAAAGAGGAATAAAATTAAATACCATCACTGCGCATCTTCCTAATGTAACCACGGTTCCAAGGTTCACATTATCAGTGGCTGCTGAAAGCTCTAATTAGAAAGTGAAAATGATGCACCAGGCAGGCATCAACTGACCATACCGATCAAGCTTAACATCTCATAAAGTAGCCAGGTGTTAGGTCCCTCCTGAGTCATGCCGTAGGAAGATCACAGAGTAGTTTGCCAAAAAAATTAAAAAAAAAAAAAGAGTATTCATATACAAAGTCACTAGATCTGACTCAGAAACAACATTACAAAGATGCAATCAAGAAAATCCAGATTGCAGAAAGCAACAGGAAAATTTACCTGGTTTCTTCAACAATTTACATTAGGAAAACAAAAAAAAGTGTTAAGGGAAATCTATAGCTACATTAACAACATACAATACAATGGAAGAATATTATCCTAACCTTAACTTTAAAGTAACAATAATAGTGATGAGACAGAAAGCTGTTTTAATTATAGTTCATGCTTTAATTTTAAGAAACTGTGCTTGGTATTTCTTTGTTTGGTACCAGGGATTGAACTCAGGACTTTGCATTTGTCAGGCAGGCGCTTATGCCACTGAGCTTGTATTAAGGTTTTTTAGGTATACAAGAAGATATATAGTTAATCAGCTATTCTTGTTTTGAAAATCCGTAATATATCTATTGTTGCATGTTACCCTGTTTCTGTCATTGTTTCTGATTTTTGTTGTTTTTGTCTTTTACATTTCAAAATGAAATAATAAAATTAAATTTAATAAGAAAAACAAGAGCACTGCACTAATCCTTTTTTTAAAAAAAAAATTAGAGCTACACACTGAAGAATTTACATTGAGACACAGAATTTGTTTCAGATAAGTAAACCAAGAGGAATAGAATAGGGAAAACTGGGGCTATGGATGAAAAATGATTGGCCATATATTGCTAAGTGTTAATGGGCATAATGGGTACATGGTTTTTATACTATCGCACGCATGTACGATGTTGAAGGTTTCAGTAATATGCGCTGTGTAAAAGAAGAGCTGAGAAGTGGAATGTGGCACTTGTATGCCTCAAACATGCATCACACTGTGTATTTTCTCGCTTGTTTTTTTTTTTTTTTTTTTTTTTTTTGAGGCAGGGTCTCACTATGTAGATCATCAGGCTAGCCTCAAACTCATGGTGATCCAACTCATGGTGATCCTTCTGCTTTGGCCTCCTAAGTGCTGGAATTACAGGTGTGTGCTACCACATCTGACCTTTTTATAAAAAAGAAAGCTGCACAATCCTCTATTCCACACATAAAAGTGAGATAGTCCATTCCCAAACAACAGAAATCTCACATACGTCTTCACTGTAATTCATTTTTTATATTTAACTAGACTGCACAATTTGCAATTCTTCCTTTTTTTTTTTCTTTTCTTTTTTTTTTTTTTTTTTTTTTTTGACACAGAATCTTACTATGTAGTTCAGGCTAGCCTGGAACTCAATTATGTAATCCAAGTAGACCTCAAATCTGTGGCAACCCTCCTGCCTCAGCCTCTCGAGTGCTGGGACTACAGACATGCACCATCATACTTGGCTTGCCTTTCTATTTTAAAGCATGATACAAAATATATAGGCAAAAGTTTCCTACACAGTGCTAGACAATAAATACTATGTTTCGTGGGCTAGAAGGGCTCTGTCATCACTCAGCTCAGCCATTAGGGTGTGAAAGCAGCAATAAACAACAGCGAGTGAGTATGGCTGTGTTCCAACATTTAGAGACACTAAAATAGAAATTTCAGCTAATTTCACAAAATACTAATCGTTCAAAAATTATTTTTACACATAAAAATATAGAAAGTATTCTTAGTTAATGGGTCATAAAAAATAGGCAGTGGGCTAAAACTGGCCCATGAACAGTAGTTAGTAACTCCTGATAGAAATACTTAGCAGTTTTTGAATTTTATAGGCCACTCAATTGCAGCTATGACTCCTATTTCAGTCAGGAGTTTAAATTTTTACAAAAGAAAAATAAAACAGAATTCATACCTTAGAACTGGAAGCATTTAACATGGTAGCTGAAATTCCTAATTGTTTTAAAACCATTAATTGGTCTTCCATAAGAGAGATCAATGGGCAAATCACAAGTGTAAAACCTAAAAGAGAAAAATGTCTACCTTAAGCTTTATACCAATAGAATTGGCTGTGACAATTCATCTTCTTTACTGTACATTGCAGGAACTGGGGCTGGTGAGATAGCTCAGCAGTCTAAAGCGCCTGCTTAGGCAAGCACTGAGGGATCGCAGTTCAATCCCCAGCACCACATGCCGCACCAGCTCCGCCCCAGGGTGGGCTGAGCCAGCCACAAAAACAAAGCAAAAAAACAACAGAACTGTAAGTTGCAGTAATTATACAAGTTAGAATTCAGAATTATACAATTCAGAAAATGTTCAATGCACTTTTAACAATATTCTACCTCTTTCTTACCCTTACTAGTAAGAGAAATAGATATGAATAAATGGACCAATCATGGAGGTGCATGCCTATGATCCCAGCACTTGGAACCCATGACAAGAGGACTGCGATGAGTATGAGGACAGCTGGGGAAACACAGTGGTGAGTTCAAGGCTAGGCTGAACTACATAGCAAGACCCTGTCTCAAAAACAAACGAAAAGGAATAAATGACAAAACAAGGTCTTTGACTTGTCCTTAGATGGCCCCTAAAGCCTCATGCACTCATAGGTGCATTTTCTCAGAGGTGGCTGGCCCTAAGCTGTGGGAATATGGATTAAAATTATGTGATAATGAAATCAGTCCACTGGTTGCTTTAGCATAGTTCTGGGTGTGGCTAACGGGAATGCCCACTTGGGTGTGGGTGGCGTCAACTAACAGGCTTACAGCCCTGATGGAAGAAGGGAAAGGAAGATTTACTGTTTTCTGCCTGCCATGCCTTGGCCTGCGTCTCCTCTCCTGCCCCTCTCCTCTGCCACCCTGCCATGGATCCAGACAACGGACTGAAACCTGTACAAATGATAAGCTAAAATAAACCTTTCTTCCTTGAATTTTTGGGTAAAGACATTGTGTGCCAGCAATGAGAAAGTAAGACATGAGATGAATATAAATTAATATGCAAATATAAGACTAAGCCGAACTTTGTATCCTTATTCAGTCCTATAAAAATAAACATTAAATATTTTGAGTGATTAATTTGCTATCATTTTTACCAATCATTATTTATAATCCTGGTACATTAATATAAATTGGGTCAAATATTAAAGAGTTACATCAGGGAAAAATTATCCCAAAGCTTTCCAAGTGAAAACAACAGACTATATAATTAGGAATGTTAATTGCATAGGGATTCTACTTTTTATAGCACACTAATTTAGTCTGAGCAGAAATACACGAACAGTATATTGACTGAAGATAATATGACCTCTCGCTTATAACTCAGATTGTTGATAATTATAAGATACATTCTAAATTGTAAAAATTATATGGTTTTACATTTCTGTAGTTTGTTCCTTACAATAACCTGAAGAAGGCAGATATTTAAAAGTACATACACAAATTATGAACTTACCAGGTCTTTTGGCCACCCAATTATTTTATTTTATTTTTTTTTTAACATTTATTTAGTGTGTGTGTGTGTGTGTGTGTGTGTGTGTGTGTGTGTGGCCAGCTCAGCCCACCAGGGGGCGCAGCTGGCCGGCATGTGGTGCTGGAGGATTGAACCGCGGTCCCTGTGCTTTGCCAAGCTTGTTCCAAGTAGGTGCTTTAGACCACTGAGCCATCTCTCCAGCCCCCCAATTATTATTTCTCCTGTATTTTAACCTTTCCCATTACTGACACCTTTACACTTAACATGGTCAGATATTTCTTACCTTTTAAAAAACCCTACTTTTTATGGTCTGAATGTTGGTGTCCATCCCCCAAATTCTTTGGCTGGAACCAAATACCACATGGGATGGTATTAAAAGGCAAGGGCTTTGGGACATGATTAAGTCATGAGGTCAAGCCCTTTAGAAGGGAAGCCCTTTCTGTGAAGGTGCAGCACTAAGATGTCATCTCCAAGAGGCTCTTATCATAGTGACACCAAATCTGGTCCCTGATCTTTGACTTTGAGATGTCAAAACTGTGAGCACTAAATTTCTGCTGCTTGTTAGCCAGTCTGAGGCACTTTGCGATAAGACCTCAAAAAGCACCTAATTCACAATACTTTCCCTTCTTTCTTATTCTTTTTCAAAGAGTGCCCCACACTGAACAGCTCCACGTTTTCAACTCTTACTTCCAAAACACTGCTATTTGGTTAACATAAAAAAAAAAAAAAAAAATGTAGGGCTGGCCAGATAGCTCAGCTGACTAAAGCACCCACTTTGACAAAGCAAAGTGTCTGACCCTGCCCTCAGGCTTGCTAGACAGATTGCGACTGGGCGTGGTGGCGCATGCCTATAATCCCAGCTCTTGGGAAGCTAAACACAGGCAGATCACTACAAGTCTGATCTAGTGAGACCCTGTAGACCCTGCCCTAAATTAAAAAAAAAAAAAAGAAAAGAAAAAAGAAGTAACTCAATGCCATGGCTTTACTGCTACCCTCACACTAACAGCCTCCAACTCATCTTAGACCTCTCACACCCAAGCTTCAGACTGAACATTCTTCAAGCATTCTCCAAGGGCAGCTCTGGCTGGATGTCCTAGAGGCATCAAACATTTAGTATGTTCCAAACCAAATTCATCATCTTCTTTCTACCACCATTTCTAAATAAATTCTTTCTCCAGTGCAACCTATTTCAGTATGAAATCTCTATTATAGAGACAAATAAAATAAAAATACACTTGATTTTCACATGTTAAATTGGGAATTCATTTAAAAAAGGATTTTAAAATATTAGAAAAATCATTTCAACTTAAAATTCCCTCTTATTAATACATACCATCTGAACATAATGCTGGTAACTGGTAACATAAGCTCTTCCCCCCTCCTGTAGGCATAACCAGAAATATCTCCTCTCTAGCCATTGTTACGTTAATAGTTTCAAGTTGAAGTGGCCTGAACTCCTGCAGTTTGAAGACATTTTGCAGAACATCCTTAATTTTATCAGACCATGGAAAATCTAGGGAGAAAGCACAAGCTAAGAATATTGAAACTGTTATGAATACAAATGATATACAAATAGAATTGACTGCCTTTATTAAAGCATACAAAACTCAGACACACATACTTTTGATGTTTAGTTATTTGCAAACCCTTACATTAAATTTTGGTCATAATCATTTTGAGGTTAGTGCAGCTTACAAAGTACACCAAAAGCACATTAAATGATATATTAAGAAATAGTACATAAAAAAGGAAACAGTTGCTAGGTGAGAATTAGCCCACACAGAAGAAGAAGATGTTCAGCTGGGTATTTGAGGAACAGTCTGAATGTTGATTAGGAAATTTCTAGCATAAAAAACTGAAATATCTTAACTAATATCGGGAATTTTTGGAGTAAACGATGTCTGTTTAAACATCAATCACTGGGAAAGAACCCCCCCCAAAAAAAACCTTCCACTGTTACAGTATTGTTATAATAAATGATAAATATAATACTTCATTAAAGATTTTGAATTAATCAAGAATGGTTTGTTCACTATGGCAGGAAAATAAGCAAGACTTTGGTAAGGAGTATAAATAATGTGGGGTTGGGTTTTTGTTGTTGTTAAACCTTAGCAAATTTAGCTGAAGGAAATAATCTTTTGCAAGCACTGATCAATGTTGTTAAAACCACTTTTGGGGAGAAAAAAAAAGCCCAAATAATAAATGCTCAATTAAAGATTACAGAATGTGGGTTAAGAATGGGCCGTCGCCAAGCTTCCCACTCTAAAGAAGGAATGACAGTTTCAGCTCTAAGCCTACTAGAAAACACTGACTCATGCAGAATGATCTAAATTCTAGTTTTCTAAAAGAGAGAATAAGCAAAACTAGCAAAAAAGAAAAAGCAAACCTTCTTTATTCCAAGCAGCTGGTGAAGAATCACACTCTTTGCTGGCCCCAGCATCTGAATTGTCAAGACACTGCTTTATTTTCTTTGTTAAAGCTGATTTTTTCTGAAGAAGCTCCTGCTGCCTTTCCACAAGCTCTTGGATCTGAATGTCGACTGCATGCAGTTCACTGGTCACAGAATCCAGTTCCTCTGTTAGAGCTATGGGCGTGGAGGAGAAGCATGAGTGCCCAGGGTTAAACACTAGTTGGAGTTTCCTACTGATTCTTGACGTTCCTTGCATAGAAACATAGTAGTTTAGCAAAGTGGTAAAGATCACTGATTTTGGAGGGACACAGGCTGGGGTCCAATCTCAGTTCTCCTTTTACCTGCTTAGTACCTCAGGCAAGATAGTGACCTGCATCTCAGTATGCTTTCTTATAAAATGTAGACATTACCTAACTTTGACAATATTAGAATGAATGAAGTGCGATAGCACTCCAAAATTTCTGACAATGTATATGGTTAAAAATTAATAAATCCTAGTGACTATTTTATTATGTCACAGTGAAGTGGTGAAATAATCTCCTCAATCATCTAAAGAAGGTGACTGGACTCTGAAGCAAAATGAAATTAGCCCCCTAACTACTAAGATACCATTTCATGAACACATTTACATTGTGTCCCTTATAGTGTCAAAGTAAGGAGCTGCTAATTCTAAACGAGATGATGGAACAAACAAACCAAAATTGTGCTACTGGAATTGGTATTGCGACTTCAGATATACTTTAAAAGAAGCCTCAATGTATGAACCTAATCAACACAGGTATTAAAGATGATATTCTTTTTGACAATGGAAGCTAGAAAAATTATAGGCTGGTGCTTTCTAATTCAGTTACCTGCACTAATTAGTCATGATGCCACTTCATAAGATGAACTCTTATAGCTGACTTAAAATTGGACACAGTGGTGGCTTTGTGTTATATCAACCGTCCCAATTCACTGCCCTGCATGATTCTGGGCTGGGCGTGGCCACAAGGGAACCCTGAATGATGGAGAAGGTGGAACTGAGGCAGCAGCCACATTTCCATTGGGACAAGTGGCCCATGGGCAGATACTATTGCAGCTTGCACTCACTGTCAGAAATCTGCTGATTCGCCTTGCTGGAATGGGGCAGAAGCCAGTTCCTCCAGCTCTCCTAAATCTCCTTGGGGCACCAAGTTAGCCCAGTTTCTTGGTTAGTTTTATTAGCAATTTTCTGCATCAGAGGTTCCAGCTCTTCAACAGGACCCCGCCATCCTAGAAATTAGAGCCCTGCGGAAAGGACAACACACTGACCCAGGGCCCAGGGCAAAACCAACGGGCTCCGTGTTGTCTGCATTTGATCCAGCTCATCCTTGCAGGCTCCAACTCGTCCCACAGGGAAGCTCATGTTCACGCTACCATACTTTACATCGGTCTTGCTCACTACTGACCAGAGACAGCTGCCTAGCCAGCTCCATGATCATATCAGGACTAATTCCTAGAATAAGCCTCTTACAATATTCCTAATGAACCATCTTATGAGCGTAAATCCAAAGTAGCACAGAATTCTGATCCTTACAACAGAATTTAACGGGGTCTCTGAACTACTGCTGAGCCACTTCAAATTGACTCTCTGATCTTATTTAAGAGCATTGAAGACCCTTCTTCCACAGGTAAGGGAGACATAGCTGTTATATGACATGTAGTAGGAAAAGGTATCTCAACAATCTATAGACATCAGCAAATTAAGTTATTCAGGAAGGCAAGGCTCTAGATGATCAAATGTTTGCTGCTAAAGAACATTTTAGTGAGAATTATGGAACTGGCTGGTTGCTTCTATGAATGCAGAGAATTTGGAGGCAAAAATGCACAATCTGTATTAAGGGACCTTAAAGTTTCTATGATTGTCCTAAAAGAAACTTTTATTGGCTAAAACTAAAGGGGCAAGATATCTGAGAAATCTGAAATCTAAATCCTGCAGGTAGCTGAATACAAACTGAATTCCCAACCTCCCAAGAAATTTCAAGTTACATCAAGGGGATTGAGAAGGAACATAACTGAAAATTAAGAGCAGACTCCAAAGAAGCAGGAGACTTGAACCACTAAATTTCTCCCAAGTCTCTCTTCACCTCACTCCCACATCTGGAAGAATGTCCTCTGGCCTGAAACTCCTATAATGGCCCTTACTGTGCTATGAGGGATTGCTAGGGATGGATCTGATTCTAGAAAATAGTCTCGTTTAAATCCTGGTGACAGTGTTGGGAGCCACTAAAGCTGGAAATTGCCCTCATGTGTGAGACAGGACCAGGCCTCAGTGCCTGAAGCAGTCAAGCTACCTCAGTCCTGAGAAAAGCATCCTGTCTAGTTAATGTCAGCTATTAGTCACTAGGCAACCTTGTGTCACGTGATACTAACTTTGCAAAGGTTTAAATAAAGGTCCCTACTATTGTTCTGGAGGTTGTTTGCTCTTGTCTTCTTGTCTATCTTTTCCTGATTCCTGCTGTTTCTCCCCAGGGTACACTGAGAGACAAATGGATCCCTACAGCACAGATCACAGTCCTTCACAGTCCTTCAAACAACTTTCAAAGTTGAATAAATTTAGAGAACCAAAAATACATGAATAATGTTGAGGCTGGGGCCCTTGAAAAGACCATACAGCTAAAAATTTGGGAATGGGGATTTAGCTCAGCAGTAGAATGCTTGCCTAGTAAGCTGGAAGCCCTGGGTTCAATCCATGGCATCAGAACCGAAAAATAAACCTCATCTATAGCTAAAAATTTAAATCTTCTGATTAGTCTTCTACTGAGAAATATGTCAGGGTAATTGTGCTTTAAGAAAAAGAAAAAAAAAAACTTTTCTGAAGTTACTGAAGATTAGTATTGGCATTGATGTTAATTCAAGAAGAACCAAAATGTCATTGTGACCCACCAGTCAGAATATGGATTGGTCTTTATATAAAGCTCTAATTTTGGTTCAGATCTGTCATGCAGTGGGCTCAGTGGGTCAACTATCTCACTGTGTGATTATTTTCCCAGTTCCACCATGCAAAATTAGAAAATACACAAAGTGGTAGAATACATACACTGATATCCTGGCCCATAGAAGAGAATTACTATGGGTAGGAAAGGTCCAGTGGAAGCTGGTAAAACTGCCTTTGTCTACCAACATGTTATACGAAAGCATTACGGCCCTTCTGTAGGGTTCAGAGACTTGTTGTTCACATCAAAAACTTGAGAAAGAAATTGAGCCAATGATTCTTAACACATCTCCACTCAACTTGCGTCACCTGTGCAGAAGACAAACAGCTCCTAGAGGCTGACAATGAGTTTGGAAAAATCAATAAGGTTGTAGTTCCTAAATCAACTGCTGTTTCCTGAGGGTTTCCATTTATGAACACAATATATCCCTTACGTGTCACTGCTATTCATCGACTGAACCCTTTATTCTCTATACCTTTACAACTGATATAAAGGCCACCAGAGGAAGTTTGCAGGGCCAGCAATAAACATTCCCCATCCCATGCCAGAGCTACATGGACACCTCAGGCACATGCTACTCTGCAGGGATCCTGACTGTCTCTTCATCCCAGCAGACATACCCCTGGCTCATTACACTGATGACATCAGGCTTACCTAACCTGCTGAGCAAAAGGCAACAGAGGTAGCTACTCTATACAAATCAGTGATGACATAAACATGTCAGAGGTGGAAGGTAAGTTCCATAAAAACTCAGAGACTTGCTACTCTGGTGAAATTTCTAGGAGTCACAGGGTGTGGGGCACGCTGAAGCCGCATCTGTGGAATGCAAAGCCCAGTGAGATTATTTGGATTCGAGCAGCAACAGATAGTTCATTTGCCAAGTTACTCAAGAGGCTGCCCATTTTGAGTAGGGCCCTGAAACAGAGGCACGGCTGCTACAAAGTCCTCTCTTCCACAGACCAGATGTCCGACAGCCCCATCGGTGCTTTAAGTCTGTCATGGGTAGGGATGTTGTGTAGCACCTCCACCATACAGGTGAGTCACAATGCAGTAAGAATTTGGGACAAAGCTATGCTACCTCCTGTAGACAACAACTACCCTCCTTTTAGAAACAAATGACTTGCTCCCAAGTCTCACCAAAGACTAAGTTACCATGTGACTTGTGTTGCCTATTGCGAAGAAAATATTATTGGTTCGACTCATTTATGAGGCAGACTGCCGCCATCATAGTGGAAGTGGCATACGCAAAAGTGAGTTCCATCGGGTTCCAGAAAAAGGCAGGGACAAGCAAGTGGTTCCAGTGTTTATGGACTGCTATTGTGCCACCTCCTTGTCAGTTTTGTGGGTCTTCTGTAACTACCTCCTTGTTACTGGACCAAGAAAGGAAAAAAGTGCAGGTCTGATGCACAGAGGATTTGAAGGATGTGCTGGCACTATCCAACAATGAACAACTAAAACATTCACAGGCCTGGAATGCCAGGGTGGAAGTGGGGTGCCTCCTCTTATTACTGCCCTGATACATTAGTTAAATTTTTGCTGCTCATCACTCAAATTTTGGACCCTGCTAGTCTAGTGATCAAGGAAGAAATGCTTCTACCAGAGCAAAAGGCAACGGTTCTACCAAACTGGAAGCTGACTGCACCTGGACACTTTGGGTTCCTCAGCTCAGGAAATCAATAAAGATCACTGTGCTGGCTGGGGTCAGTGACCCTGCGTGTTACAGGGAAACAGGACGGCTATGACACTACAGAGGTAAGAAGGACTTCTTCTGAAACGTAAGGGATCCTCTAGGGTACCTCTTACCATTTCTATGTCCTGTAATTAAAGTACACAGAAAATTATAATAACAAAATATAAGCACAAAGCTACAGTAAATCTTTACCCAGCAGGAACCCATAAACAGCTGAGGTACTTGCAGAGGGAAAAAGGTATGGAATAGGTAGCTGAAGTAGTTATAAAATAAAAACTATGACCATATGGCAGTATAGACATAAGAACAATCATAAGTTTTTCTTTCTTATTTTGTTATCTGCATATATACCACATTTGTGAGATTGTTTTTTGTTTGGCCCTTTTCCTCCTGCTCAAATATCTAACATAAAATCTAGTATTAGTAGTTAACCTCAGTCCAGCCAAATAGCTCAGTGGATTAAAGCACCTGCAAGCAGGCGCAGGGGTCAGGGATTCAATCCCCAGGCCTTCCATGCTGGACCCACCCCAGGACATGCTGAGACTGCAATTGAGACTGGGCGTGGTGGCGTGCGCCTATAATCCCAGCTCTTGGGAGGCTGTAAACAGGAGAATCACTAAGAGTCTGATCTAGTAGTAAGACCCTGAATATCCTGTAGACCCTTGCCTAAAAAAAATACAAAAAAAAAGTAGTTAACCTCGTATGTCAAGATGTAAATTTTAAGATTATCAAGAAAAAATATGATTTCACAAACACTGGAATAAGCATCAATCAAAGGTTAATAAAGAGGGTTGGCGAGACAGCTAAGTGGACTCAGCACTTCTTAGTTGCAGGGACCAGGGTTTGATCCCTAGTACCACATGCCATGCTGGCTCCGCCCCCAGGTGCGCTGAGTCAGCGACCCAGTACTGGTGTGATGGTGCACGCCTGTAACCCCAGCGCTAGGGAGGCTGAAAACTGCAGTATCACTACAAGTCCGAGCTGCATAGCGAGACCCTGTACCAAAAAAAAAAAAAAAAAAAAAAAAAAGATTTTTTTTATCTCTCTTTTGGGGAGAGAATGAATACGCACTTGGTTGTACAAGGGCTAGGTGCATATAACCAGAAATGTGATTTTTGCCATTGCCTTTGTTTGGAAGTTAAATATGATAACAGGAATGTGCAGGTGCCAAGAACACACAAGGTAGAGCCTGGCGGGTTGGTGTTGTCATAACTTGGCTTGCTAGAACTGTGTTTCCTAGGATGGTTGTTGCTGCACAGTTCTAGATTAGGGTTGCACAAAAGAACTCTCAGAGATTTGGAAGGCAACAGGGAAGTAACATACATAGTTCCTGTATTAAGAAACTTAGCGTAGGATAAAAACTGGTGACCTCATTGGCTTCTTCTTACCAACTGTACTCCTTACCAACCATACTTATCAACTGTAAGAAGCCAGTTATACTTTCTTATAATTTTAGTCCATTAGAATTTTGTCTAAGGGTCAGTTTTGGCAGTCTTCTGTAACTATGACTCTCTCTTAAGCTCACTACCTGGATATGGTAGCACGTATTTATAATCTCAGCATTTGGGAGGCTGAGGCAGAAGGATTGGTGTGAGTTCAAGGCCAGCCTGAACTGCATAGTGCAACCCTCTGCAAAATAAAATAAAATAAAATAAGCAGGGCTGGCGAGATAGCTCAGTGGACTAAGCACAGGGAATGGATTCGATTCCTGCTGCAGCCCCACCCCCCACCCCAGTAAGCTGAGCCAGCCACTGAGACTGGATGTGGTGGTGCATGCCTGGAATCCCAGCACTGACACAGGAGGATCACTACAAGTCTGAGCTGCATAGTGAGACCTTGTACCAAATACAGTGTTCTAAGCTTACAGCAGATGCATGGGTCATCTCATTCTTTACAAACAGTACTTTTCTATCAAACTGAAATTAACAATGGGGGCTGGCAAGATAGCTCAGAGGACTAAAGTGCCTGCTTACGCAAGCTTAGGCAAGCACAGGAACCAGGGTTCAATCCCCGGCAACACATGCTGCACCAGCCCTGCCCCCAGAGTGGGCTGAGCCTGCCAAAGTTTGGATATGGTGATGCACGCCTATGATCCCAGCACTGGGGAGGCTGAAAGCAGGAGGATCACTACACAGGAGTCAGAGCTGTGTAGTGAGACCCTACAACAACCAAACACATTAAAAAACAAACAAAACAATGAATGTGATTTTCTCTCATGGGAAGCTAGTAAATCCAAAGCAGCAAAGCAAAGTAAATTTCAAAGAGGCATTTCAAGTAGAGTTCAACAAGTGGGTAAAACAATGGAAGAGATAACCATTAACTTCTCAAAATACATCTATGTAATTAGTGGGTTATTTTTAAATCAAATCTCATTGACAAAGCTTAAGGATTTCTTTACTAAAATAACATGAAATTTTTAAATGGCCATATTGAACAGGGTCTGTGTTCAGCAATACCTCTTAAAAAAATCTCATTTCTGCCATGATAAAAAGGTTACTCGTGTCAACACTTAACATAATTTGTTATCATTTATTACTAACCTTCAGCCTGTGACAATGAATCACAAAATAAAGCTAAAATCTTGTCATTATGTAGTCATCTTTATATTTAAATAAATAGCAAAGTTGTATATCTTGTTCATGATGGATGGTGTTCCACATTTAAGAGCAGCATTTTCTTCTTAAATCTAAAGAGAAACCTATCTTGTTACCCTACTGGTAGGAGTATACAGCAATGATTACATACATTATAACACACCACAGTGTGAAAATTTATGATAGTGTTAGTTCCTTACCCTGCTAACAATCTGATAACCTAATAGGTAGCCAGATGTTTTTTCTGCAAGTATGTTACAATCTCATGAACTTTACAGAAACAAACAGACAGAAATATACCAAAATACTAAAGAGTACTTGCATGAGAAATAAAATAATGCATGTTTTTCTTTTATATATAAACTTAAAAAAAAAAAAGATTTCAAATAACTTCATTCCCAGGAATTTACCTTATGAAAATACACAAAGTGACTGAAAAATACAACCACTGTTTAATTTTTTTAAATTTATTACAGTAATTACACTGTCAGGAATGCCCCTCAAAATACTCCCTGGATTAAACACACTTTCCCATCATTCTTGCCACTTTTTCCAGCAGTTCTGGAAGTGGTAGTAAATGCCTGTTTTTAGTTGCCCTCCTGGGCTGCCTTGATGAATTGAATCACTTCAAAACATTTACTTTTCCTGGTCTTTTTAGGAAAGAGCCAGAAGTCACAGGATGTCAGATCTGCTGAATAAGGTGGATGAAGACACAGCATAACTTTCACAAACCCATTTTTCTATTGGGTGGCACTCAGCTGTAGCATCTACCGTATTTTTTTTATATCGTATCTTATAGATACTAAACAAAAAAAACAAAAGACTGTCAGAATTGCTTCAAGAAATGATAAGAGGGCAGGTCAGGTAACTCAGTGGACCAAAGCACCTGCTTTGGCAGAGCACAGTGCGGCCCCACCCCCAGGGTATGCTGAGACTGATTGAGACTGGGCGGGGTGGCGTGGGTCTCTAATCCCAGCACTTGGGAGGCTGTAAACGGGAGGATCACTAGGAGGCTGAGCTACACAGTGAGAACCTGTACACCCTGTAGCAGATACATTAAGTAAATAAATAAATAATAAGAGTCAGGGATATAGCTGAGTGGCATAGCACCTGCCGGTCAAGCACAAGGTCCTAAAACCAAAAAGAACAAGAAAAAAGGAGAAAGGAGAAAGGAGAAAGGAGAAAGAAGAAGAAATAGGACACTAATGTTTGGAGAAGGGGGGTATTTTGAGAGAGATTAATAACAATGAATTTTTTTTACTATAACTGCTAAACATTCACCATATATTTTGATGACTCCGTGTACTCACAGAAGCACACAAAAACTTAAATTTCAATATGTTCAATACAACATCATTTACATTTTAAAAATGGACACAGGCTAAAAGTTTAAGTAAATAATGTCATTTCAAAACAGCAAAACAGTACACAGGTTAAAAACAGAATAAATCAATAGCATACAATTTATTTAACAGTGTATCTGTTCAAGTTTTACATTATTTTAAAGATCACATAATATGCACAATTTTTACAAATTTGTTGAAAAATAATGTTAATTGGAGCAGCAGTACAAGCAGCTTTATATTTTATTCTTCATATTTCTTTACGTTCCTATAAGTCTCTCAAAAGCATATTCTGGGTTGGGGCTGGGGAGATGGCTCAGTGGAATAAGCGCTTCCCTGGCAAGCTCAAGGGCCTGAGTTCTATCCCTGGTTCTGACAAAAATAAAAAAATAAAAAAAAGCATCTTCTGGGAACTTGGTGCATTGCTAATGATGCAGCCACTGTACGGCAACCTGGCAGTTCCTCAGAGGAACAGGAGGAGTACCAGATGATGCTGCAATCCTAATTCTAGTTAAAAATCCAAAGGGGGGGGAATCCAAAGGAATTAAAAGGACAGACTTCAACTGATGTTTTCACACCAATGCACACTGCGGTATCACTCATAATAGCCAAAAGGTGAGAAAAAAAAAATTTCATCAGCAGAATGGAAGCGCGAAATGTACACACAAGCTGCAGAACATTGTTAACTTTTAAATTCTGATGCATTTGACAAAATGGATAAATCCTCAAGACACTGTGCCACATGAAAAAGGCCAGACACAAAAGGACAAACACATGATTCCTTCTGGACAAGGTACCTAAGAGTACAGTGCACAGAGGCAAAAGAAACAGTAGCTTTCAGTGGCTGGGAGAAAAGAAGTAATGAATAATTTCAATAGATTCAGAATTTCAGTATGGGGTGAGGAAAAACTTCTAGAGATGGAGAGTAGTTACAGTTATACAACAGGATGAATGTCCTTATTGTCTAGGGCCTTTTCACTTAAATAACTGGTTAATTTTGTTGTACATATTTTACTATAACCAAAACCTGAAAATATCATTTCTATAATCAGAATTTTAAAAAATAATAACCCAAAAAACATATAATTCAAAATAGAACAGAGGGGCTGGTGAGATAGTTCAGCAGCCCAGCACTTGCTTAGGCAAGTGTAGGTAGAGACTGGAATTCAATCCCTTGCACCACATGCAAGGCTGGCCCCGCCCTCAGCCATGCTGAGGACCCAGTTTGGTGGCGCATGCCTATAATCCCAGCGCTGGAGAGGCTGAAACAGGAGGTTCACTACGAGTCCAAGCTACATAGTGAGATCCTGTAGCAAATACATTAAAAAAAAAAAAAAAAAAAAAAAAGTACAACAGACGGAACTATAAACAGCAATCATGTCCACTAACCTGAAATGGATGTCATTTCTGAAAACTGGAGATCCAAATTTCTTTCTAAAAATGAAAGAACAGATATGGCAACAAGTTTTTATTTGGACTAATGGCTCAGATCAGGAGCAAAGAATCTACCTAACATGCTTAGCATCTTGCATTTAACCCAAAAGCAACAACCAAAGAGGACACTGGCAACGCTCAACCAACTATTAAGATAGTCTGCCACTACTAAGCAGAAAGAAAAAAGGAAAAAAGGACGGAAGAAAGGACGGAAGGACGGAAGGACAGAAAGAAAGAAAGAAAGAAAGAAAGAAAGAAAGAAAGAAAGAAAGAAAGAAAGAAAGAAAAGTGTATGTTGCAATTAACTTTTTAAAAGATGATTCTTCCCAGCTGGAAACCTTTCTGGATTTTGGCAAGATAATCAATATTATTTAAAACTAAGAGTACTCTCCAAAGTAACTTCATCACTGTCCTGCTGTTACTCAGACTCTTTCCTGTCACGCCCCTCCAACACGGAATTCTGAAGCCAACCACCGGGCTGGAACGATTGGTGCATCTCTTCCTAAATGGTAACACAACGTTCACATTCCTAAAAGTGAATAAACAAGAACTTCACCCTAGAATTATAATATTCCTTCTATGGACTGTAAAATCATCCAGCAGAGCAAGTACTGGGTGACTTAATGAAGCAGGGCTATATCCACCCTTATGAAATTGATCTATATCAATCTTTCCCTATTGTTTTCAGTGGTTCCTTCGCTGTTAAAACACTGCTCTTTCCCACATTGTTTAACTGAATAGCATAAGATAGCTCAAAGTATACTAGAAAACTAGTAGAACTAGAAAAAAAAAAGCTAGAGTCAAAAGTATGCACACGGTACCCACGAAGGGGTTAAAAAAAATGTGTGCAGTGACAGCTGTCATCAGTATTGAAGGAAATAAACCGTGGTACAACAGGCTAAACCAGACCCGCATCTCTGCAATCCTTGCATCCTGCACTTGAGCCAAGGATCTGCCTAACATGCTTAATAATACCCTTCCTTACGCTACTGAGAAGCAGGGAACGGAAGAGGCACCCCCCCAGGGGTGTGTCCCAATGAACTCCGCCTGTTACTAACCACACTTGGATGGCTACGCCTCATGAGCTGAAAAGTCTGGAAAAAAAAGACAGAAACTGGTCGGCAAGCGAAAGCCCCCCGCCAGGCCCGAGTTCCACCAGGGCTGGGCAAAAGCTAAAGCGCCGACTTCTCCGCTGCCCAAGTGCGGGGGAAGGAAGCGCTGCGGGGTACACCGGCCTCGCCCGCTGGCACCAGGGGGAAAGACGGAGGAAGGGGCGCCATGCAACCGTCTCCTCAGCGCTGCACCCCGAGTCACCCCGCAGGGTCTATCGACCGCGTGAAAGGCGTCGCCTCTGACGCCCGGGTCTCCAACCCCGAGGCGCTCGGGGCTGCCGGACCGCTACGCACCTAGCTCAGCCGCTCTCTGATGAAACCTTCCCGCCACCCTGCCCCGAGCGTCCACCCTTCCGGGTCGTCATTCAGCGAATCGCAAACAACTGCCTTCTCTCATTGGCCAGAGGGTGTGGCCAGCGGGCGCGTCACGGAACAACAGCACATGTTATTGGTTGCGAGAAGGAGCGGGTTTAGCCAATCGAAAGCCGGCTTGAATCGGGGGCGGGAGCGACTGCGTGTTTCCGGAAGACGTGGCGGCTCTCTCCTGGGCTGCTTCCCGGCTTCGTTTCTTTCGGCTCAGCTTCCCACCCTGGGCGTTCCAAGGTGCTGCGGCCGCTGGCCTCGCCGCTGCAGCCATGATCTCCTTAACAGATACTCAGAGTAAGCTCTTCTCGCGGTCTTCCTGGCCTAGAGCCCCGCACGCCCCGCGCCTGGGCTGGCTCTCACCGCCGGTCCCTCCGCCTGGGTCAATGAATGAACCTGCGCCGCGCTGGGGGCGGCGGCCTGCGGGACGGAGCGGAGGCTGCCGGGAGCGGGGAGCCGCGTGGGGGGCCCGGGCTGGACTCGCGGGGTCTCCTGGCCCGGAGAGTCGGGCTGGGGGTGGGGGACGCCCGGGCCGGGCAGCTGGAGTTGGAGTTGGGCGTCTGGTGGCAACGCCGGTATTTGACTTCTGCTATGCCTGGAGGCAACTTTCCAAAAATTCTTTGCCTGCACTTCACTTTACTGCCCGGAGAAAGTTCCAACAGTAGCAAAAAGCCACTTTGGGTTTGTTAGGGGATTTCCTTTCTACGTGTTGTAGATTGTTGCATTATCTTAGCATCTCTTTTCTGCCTGGCACAGAGCTCTCCAGGCCTTTCTCGTCTCTAGGGTTAGCGCTACGATCGCCGTCCTTGTCTTTCAATATAACTTCTTCACTTTTCGACCCCTTCTTGTCGATCTTAATTCAATTCTTCGTGTGTTTATATATCTGCCCGGACTCACTGCTTCCTTGTGTTTTGATGGTAGTGATAATTTTTGTCTCACTTTGCTTTGTCTGCCATACCTTTTGTTTCTTCCTGCAGTGAACTAATCCAGATTATCAGAATTTTATAAATTAAACGCTTCATGGACGCGAAAATAGAATTTCTCCTGAAATACTTTGTTTTAAAGTGGTTGTGAGGTTTAGATTCAAATCATGTCGGACTTGAACTCAAGTTTCTAAGTCTGCCGTACACGGCCACCCTAATCAAGCTCCCTTCCTTCCTGAGGTTGAACTGGGTCCGGATCTTGGACTACCAGCTCTGGCCCAGTAAGATTGTCCATTTTGGTACATTTTCTTTCTTTAGACGCATTCCATTCTGATCCAGGAAAATAAAATATAAATACCATCTTCTTTTCCTTTTTTAAATCTGCAATTACTAACAATTGTACAAAGGTAATTTCTTAAATGTGTCTTGTAAACAACCCCCCCCCTTTTTTTTTTAGGTAAATGAGGCACAAAAGAAATTCAGTGCATGCTTGTTTTAAAAAAAAAAAAAAAAATCAAGTGGGGCATAGTAACACATTCCTGTAATTCTGGAG
Source organism: Octodon degus (assembly GCF_000260255.1). Classification (NCBI taxonomy): domain Eukaryota; kingdom Metazoa; phylum Chordata; class Mammalia; order Rodentia; family Octodontidae; genus Octodon; species Octodon degus. The sequence continues at coordinate 1,594,132 of NW_004524640.1, forward strand.
GAGGCTGAGGCTGGCGGGCTGCAACTTTGTGTGCAGCCTGGACAATTCAGTGAGACCCTATGACAATAAATAAATAAATAGGTAAAGACTGGAGATGTAGCTCATTGCTACAGCTTTTAATTCAGTCTCCAAGACCGCAGGCAGAAGCAGGAAGAGAGAGAAGGAAAACACAGAACTTGCACAAAAACTAGCATGTAAGAAGCATTGATAGAAACTTTGAGGTCTTAGAGTGATCTAAGTCTATAATATTATATATGAAAATGTAAGTTGTCCTGTACCTAGAGATTCTCTTTTATTGAAGGCTTAAGGATGAGTGCCTCATTTACATCCTTCCAAAATAAACAGGTAGGTTGGACTATGGGCAGAATAGGAAGCCTTTTTGCTTTATTAAATTTGTAAGGGAGATGAAATTTTACTATTTGCTCTTCATTTACTAAATGTTTTAGGGGAGACAGTGCATTGAAACAGAAGGATTAGTCAGACAAAAGATTTTGAATTTCACATTGTGCTTATATGTCTGTTTAATTGAAAGGGACAGGCCATCTTTCAAGTGATTTGCCAAGGTTATTCTGGGATTTCAGTTCTAGAAGAGAGTGACCAAGCCCCAGTCAGAATAGAATAAATGGAAGCTCCTAATTGTTCTAAGGGATTCTGTAATTGGATTCTTCTCCACTCCACAAAAGAAAAGGAAAAGGAAACACCAAGGTTTCTTGAAGGGAGTGGGATGGGGGATGTTCTTATTTGCATCTGAGTTGTCACTTTCAGTTATCACTTCTTTTTGTCACACAGGATAAAAATCAACCATGACATTCAGTTGAGTTATTCAGTACAGCTGATAGTCAGTTAAGTTGTTTTTCAAAGGCATGGTAGGAGAGACAATAATGCGCTTAATCAGTTCTGAACAAGAGAACAAGATGCTAACAATGATTGGATTATGCATGTCTCATAAAATTTGCCACAATAGGCTTCTATATTAGGTAGCTTTTTTTCCCCACTAGATTACGTTTATGAATTTGTCTTTTAAAAACTTATAGGCAGGAACTGTGAAGTTACGATACTGTAAGAGTCCAGATAGGGGAGAAGGAAATTCTGGAGATAAGAGAAGGGTGTAATGAGGCTACTTTGAATCCTGACTCATTTAGATCAGGGGAGAGTTGACAACATCAAGCTGATGCAGGCTGTACAGGCAGCTCGCTGTCCCCTGCTGATTTACACTAGATGGAGTAGTGGAATGTGTTTGGTTTCCATGTTGTAGTGGTAGGATCACTGACTGTAGAGTGAGAAGACTGCATCTAAATTCTAGTCTGACTCAGTATCGCTGCCACCCCCACACGCGTCTCTGCTGGTTGTGTGGTCCAGGGCAAACTCCTTCATCTCTCTGGTCCTCATTTGCCCATAGGAAACATGGAACTATTCCTATTTTTTTTTTAACTGCGCTATTCTGTTAAAGGAGTTGCAAGATCCTTTTTAACACTTGAGTAAGTGACAGGCCATGCTCAGACGCTGTCCTTTTTCAGTGCAGTCCATTTGTAATAGTTCTGGTACTTACCTAGTGATTTAGGTAATATATCAGTTTGAAATTTCAATCACCTACCTGCGCTTTCCTCAGAAGTTCAGTGCATACCAATGCCCTTGAGTTACACAACTGAACACAACCTGGAAAAGTCTTACGGGAAAAAGTATTTTATGATAGTTAAGTACGTGAACTTTGAGATCAAATAGACCTGGTTCAAGTACTAAACCTGAAATGTGACTTTGGGTGTCTTTAAGTTAATTATCTCAATTTTGGTTTCTTCCATCTGTAAGCTGATGTGATTGTACCTACATTCCAGTAGTGTTAGGATTAAATTATATAAATTCTGTTAAACACTTAATAATACCTAACTCATGGTCTCTTCTCAGTATGTAGAAAGTGCTTCTGTATAATTTCCTTTTTGATGATCAGACATCTCAAAATGTTTGTGTAATCAGTAAGATTATTTGTGAAAAAATAAAAATTATTGTTCAGGTAAATCAAATGTAATGATTAAACCCGAACTACTGTGTATTTAATAGAATTTTACTTACTTGCTCTTGTATCTGTATTTTCTTCTAGGAAATTGTATCTAACATCTAAGTCCTTATTTTGATAAATTCTTTAAGGTTTTTAAGCATGAAAGTATTAGCTCGAATTTTCACTGAAATTAGTGTCTGGAAAAACTTTCAATCTGGTTACAGATACCTCAGTTCGTTTAGGAGCAAAGCATGGCTAGAATTGAAGATAGTAATCATCAGGAAATTGAGGAGATGATAGAGGTAGAAACAAAGTAAAGTTAATAGGAATTTTCAAATCATCAACATTTCTATTTAAATATTTCGGTTTTTAAGTATCTGATCTGGATTTTAGCTTTCTGGAGCTGAGGGAAAAAAAAGGTTAAGTGACAAGTGAGAAATCACCAGTAGTGTATTTAATATTGTGTTTTCAAAAATAATGGTTGCATCTTCTCAATCATTATCTGTTGCAAATAGTGCTTCTAGATAAAAATCAAGATTAGTAGCTAGCTAGTCTCTAAAAACAAAACCAGAGTGTTCACAGAGGTAGCTTAGTGGATAGTGCTTTGCAGCAGTCACAAAAAAAATTCACCACCTTAGAAAGTAAACTCTTTAACTTAAAAAGATAAGACCTACAGACTGTAAAGGCAATGAAACTATCAATTTATATGCAGGTAAATGCAGACTTCAATTGTGTATTCAGTACCTAGAACAGTTCCTGACCTCCAGTAGATGATCAACAATTCTTTGGTGTTAAGTAAAAAAGAAAAACATCTAGAATGCTAGCATCAGATAAAAATGGTATTCTTTGGAGCAGTGATTTTAGGACTCTAGGCTTAAATATGTAAACAGATTCATAGTTTAGGTAAATTTGTGGCAAGCCATCAAGAAGTTGAAAGTGGGCCAGCTGGGTGGTGCACACCTTCTTATAAGGCTAGCTCTGGGCAACTGAAACCCTGTCTTGAAAAATTAAAAGTGATCCCTAAACTTCTAAAATTTAACTTTTAAAGTAATAGCTAACTTACTTCTCAAAATGTTTGATGCTCAAGTGTATAATTAAATGAAGTAAATTATGGTGACCATAGCATTTCTAATTAAGTTAGAATTGGTTTAAGAGGGCTAAGGAAATACTACAGACACTGTATATATACATAATTACAGACTGTGAAAGTTGATAAACTACAGTATATTTGTGTCTAAAGCCATCAGAGTTTCTTAGGAGAAAAAAATACATCCAAACATTTAAAATTTTCATTTACGTTTTGTAGTCTAGTGTATATGATACAGTTTCCCACAGAAGGGTAAGGAATTCACATTCATATTTTTAAATTCTGAGGTAATTTGCTGATGTTAATGTACTATAGATCTTTATGAATATCATTATACTAACCAGCAGCGTTGGGGTATGCTTCCTTATATTACTTAAAGGAAAAGCTGAAAACTTCTTAGGTAGTGAACAGGTGTTAATGTGACTTCAACTTTTCTCCACCCTTAACTATATAACTTACATTGCAGAAATTGGAATGGGATTAACAGGATTTGGAGTGTTTTTCCTGTTCTTTGGAATGATTCTCTTTTTTGACAAAGCACTACTGGCTATTGGAAATGTGAGTTTTTAAATATATGTTTTTACTGAATTAATAAGGAAGTTTTCACTACAGATGAATTGTTACCTTTTGTCAAGTTGGGGAGAAATAATTCACTGTTATTCATATATTACATTTTTCTATTTTCCATCAAGTAAAATCAATTAGCTTACTCTTTAAATAGAAACACTCAGTGAGATTTTCTAATTCCATAAGCACAGTATGAATTTTTGGTTTTGTGATTTATATAATACATTAAATGAAAGCTACTTCTAAATAGGAGTTCAAAATCTATGACTTGACATTGGTGTGTCTTGGTAAATTTATTAAAATGTTAGAAGTAAGTCTTCCCGTTTGATTGATGTACATAAAATAAATAACTTTTAATAATCTCTTGAACCTTTCAGGAGCCATATCCCTATGTTGTTAGCTGACTTGCCTAGAAAGAGTGGACAGTGTTTATTTGAAATAAACAGTGCATTGCCCAGTGCAGGTGTGGGGTTGTGCAAAAGATCCAGAAGTCAGTGACGACTTGTAAGAAGGCAGTGAAGTCACTGGCTAGTGATCAAGCAGCTTTTGAAGCATAGATACCATTCAGGCTTTAGTTGGAAATATGAAAAACTAAGGGATAGCAAAATTATTCAAACTACATGTTTTAACAAATGGTAATGTGAACAGTTTAACCAGTGGACTTGGTAAATATGTCTGAAATATTTTTCACTAAAGAAAGTTAATGTGGGAGGGAAGAATTTGCAGAGAAACACAAGAAAAGGCAAAATTTTAATAATTACCATTTCCTGACCAAGAAAATACACATATACTTTTTAATATCTGGTTGTATATTTTTATTTCTGCTGCCACCAGATATTCGAGTATTAATAAACAATAGAATCTTCTCCGGGTTTTGCAGTGTTGCCTCTGCTCTCAGCTTCCCTATGTTAGTATTTCTCCCATCTGGAGATGCTCCCATAGCCCATGGTAGATAGTTCAGAACCAGGAGATCTTGGGCAGCTTCCCTGCTTACCCCTTGCCACCCCATCCAGCCAAAGCTGGAGATCTACTGCGGATGCCCCATCATAATGTCTCATTTGTATTGCTCTTTCTCCATTTGATCAAGAAACAAGAATGAAAGGCGTGAAATACCGCGCCAGCAGTACCATGCCTAACCCGCTGCTCTTAGTGGTACCGCTGCTTGGGAGGGCACTGAAGTTCTCTCTGGCCAGTTGCCCACATTAAAAGCCAAGCAAATGTATTTATTATATTTAGCTTTGATGCTCACAAATGTATGTAGTGTGTATAACTACATTTTCTGTGTTGTATTTTCTTTGTCTCTTAGGTTTTATTTGTAGCTGGCTTGGCCTTTGTAATTGGTTTAGAAAGAACATTCAGATTCTTCTTCCAAAAACATAAAATGAAAGCTACAGGATTTTTCCTGGGAGGTGTATTTGTTGTCCTTATTGGTTGGCCTTTGATAGGTATGATTTTCGAAATTTATGGATTCTTTCTCTTGTTCAGGTGAGACAATCATTTTATTTTCTTTTGTTATAAACTAAGAATTATAAAAACAAATGTATCAACATAAGATAATACCTTTCTTTCATTTCTGCTAGCTTGAATCTTACAGCTTTCATAAAAATGTTAGAACTGTACAGTCGTACATACATACATACTATTGATAGATCCAGAATTTTAGTATGTAAAACCTAATACTTCATAATTGAAATAGCAGTTCATTTGATGGCAATTTGCTTAGTGCATATACATAGAAAATTCTTTACCAAATATACTACGAGAGATTTTGGTTAATTAATATTTTGAAATACCAGTGAAATGTAAAGAAACAATGTGCATGTGAAGAAGTACCTGTAAATATAATTGGTCTTCGTTATTCAAGAAATCTACATACTTTGCTGCCTTCTCCCGAGTGGTACATTACAAACAGTAACTGTAAAAAGTAATTAATGCCAAATCTGCTTTAGGGAAGTTCTCATTTCTATTGTGGGAAATAGACTATAAAGATACCAGTAGGATACAGTCATAATGCAGTGAGTGTTTATATAAAGTATTACAATAGCGTAATTCAGGAAGGAACTACTAAAGTCAAGCAAAGGTGAGAAACGTTAACTGATAAACTGGACCTCAAAGAACAAGTAAGAAGAGCCATTGCATAACATCAAAAGGAAAGGACATTTGACTGACAGAAAGAACAGAAACGATGTGGAAAAAGCACCACTTTACCAAAAGCATGACTGGTCCAGCCAGACAGGAACTCAGGGAGTGCGGAAGGAAACAGTTGACAGTGAGCTCAGATGCAGTCCACAGTGAGGCTGAGACTCATTCTCAACAACTTATTACTTTCTTTTCTTACAAAGTTTGAACAGTGTGGAGAGTAGGTAGGGAGCACAAAGATTGAGTGAAATAGATAGACTGATGTGTTAGGGATATTGTTCTAACTTCCCAATAAAGTATGTTTTGAAAAATGAGACCCTGAAGGCAAGGAGCCAAGTTCAGAGGCTCTTGATGCAGCACAGAAGACAGACTAATGCGATTGGAAATTTTCTTCAGCAGTCAGACTATGGTCGGCTGCCTCGCATTACACGTCACTCACATTTTGTCAGTAATCAGAAATACTTACATTTGTAGTAATTTATGATTCTAAGCTTGAAGTCCCTAAAACAGTCACAACTGTAATAGTCCTTTTTACTTGATTAGTGATTCAGCGTAGTAACAGTAAGTGCTGTTTTAATAAAGAGGTGTTTCTCCCATCTCTCAGGGGCTTCTTTCCTGTGGTTGTTGGCTTTATTAGAAGAGTGCCAGTCCTTGGATCCCTCCTAAACCTACCTGGAATTAGATCAGTAAGTAATCATGTATTTAGCAACGTGTTTTTCAGCCTACCAAAATGAATACATTTTGATGCTTTGTACTTCTAGAAATGTAATTGATACATGGTTAAGTGATGAATTGTTCATTATAATAAAAATGATTACATCACGCAGATTGTGGCTACCAAAAATACCAGAAAATAATCATTGCTAAACCCATGAAACCTAAAATTTTGTTTTGCCATTTCCATTATTAGTATTGTTCTCTATTTTTTTAAAAAATTTATTTAAGTCTATTGGTACATTTTAGGTACACATAATGATCACATTCATCATAGGAATTTGTATCTGTACATGACATATCTTGATTCTTTTCCCCCATTCCCTTATCCTCCCTCCAGCTCCTGCCCCTCCTTATTTACAAAAGCTCTGTTTCCATTTTTTCCTTCTTGGGTTTTTCCTTTTCCTTCCTTCCTGATCCTCTACCTCCACCCATTTCCCTTCCCATTTAAACATTTTCTTCCCATTTCCCAGTAACATTTTGGTCTTTATTTACGTTTTGAGTTTCTCACACCAGAGAAACAATGTGGTATTTACATGTGTGTCTGGTTTATATCACTTAAGAGTATGGTCTCGCATTGCATCCATTTAGCTAGAAATGTATTGAGCTTATCTTTTTTATGGCCTAATAGTATTCCATTGTATTTTAAAAATACATCTTTATCCATTCATTGGTTGGTAGGCATTTGGGCTACTAGTCCAAGATTTAGCTCTTAAAAACCGTGCCACCATAAACTTGGGTGTGCTTATCTTGCTAAGGTATGATGCTTTTAGTGCTTTTGGAAAGATACCAAGAAAGAAAAGAGCTACATCAAATAGAACCTCTAGTTTTAGTTTTCTGTGGAATCTCCACACTGATTTCCAGTGGTTGCACCAGTCTACACTCCCACCAACAGTGGAGAAGGGTTCCTTTATCCCCACATTGCCACCAGCCTTCATCATTGATGGATTTCTTGATAAGAGCGATTCTTTCTGGAGTGAGATGGAATCTCAACCTTGTCCTAATTTGCATCTCTTGAATGACCGCTGATGTGGAACATTTTGTCACTGTTTCTATTTCTTTATCTGAGCAATATCTTTTAGTTTTAGATGTCCATGTTTGGATTGAGTCTTCAAATTTGAGGGGCCTTTTTTGTTCTTTTAGTTCTTTAAGAATTAATAGCATTCTTATACATAAACAAACTCTCTGAGAGATACATTAGGCAAACAGCACCTTGTTTACAACAGAAGACTTACCTATCTCATGACAACTTCAGGGACTTTTGACCTGCTGCCTTAAGTTTTAGCGCAAAATGAGATCCTTAAGTTCAAAAATAAATTTGGACAATCTGTAATTCAGAGTTGAAGTGAATCTGTGTGGCTCTAGATCTGACCTGAGTCAGAAGTATCATTGTTGCGTGTACTTCTTTGGATCAGTTTCATAGTTTAAAGTCTGTCCTGAGCAAGCAGGATAAAGGGGCTTTAAGATATGTTAAAAACACATTCTATGTAAGTCCAAGGAGTTTCTCTGCTTCCTACAGATTTTTATAGAAGTTTCTAGAGAGAAAACTAATAGCAGTAGTTGAATTCTCACAGAAGGACAACATGGCTTACCCAAAGGGAAAAAAGTACCAGTATTCACCTAATGCCATTTCTGTCCCCAGATTAACTTTAGTGTCCGGAACCTTAGAACATCTGAAATATCTGAAGTTATCTTTGGAGAGAGAATATTGTCCTTTTTCTTCACTGAAATTTACCTTGAAATTCTAATGAGTCCATGAATACTTTCAGGGCAACTTTTAGTGTATCATTTCTATTTATGATACACTAATGTGAAATCATTAGCTATTAAGCCTAATTATTAATTGGGTATATCCTGATTTCATTGGCCATCTATCTCATAATTTCATAGTAGTAAATGTTTATATTTAGAGCTACTTAAATTTATTGAAACTTCCAAAGATTTATAAGTATTGTGTTCTTAAGAATTCTACAGTATTTGCATAGATGGACACTCACTACAATACATAATGTTGCCTGTCATTATTCCTTCGTTATGATGATTAAGAATGTGAAGTGAAATAAAAGGAATGGTTAGATAATTGAAAGAGCTTGATGCTTTTATAACCATTTTTGGTTATATAGCCTTTTAATAGCCCCACTAATGATATTCTTTGTTTTAATCTTTACATCACCATCTGGAATGCTGAAGAAAGCCCAACTGCTTTTTATTTGGGGTGGAGTAACTAAAGCAAATAATCATTTACATTAATATGTGTTAAAATTTATACTTAATGGTTATAAATTTATGTTTGCATCATTAAATCTATTTTAATGCCATTGTCACTTTCAGTCTGAAGTCCAGAATACACACTTAAAGTATTTTTAGTTGACAGCTGTTGTTAATTATTGAACTTAATGGAGTTAAATCTGTTTGTTCAAAGACTACATAGGCCCAGAAGAGATCCACAGTAATGGTCAGTGGAAATATCTTATTGGGTTCATTAATGCATGAATGGCTGGCATCTCAAGTTTTTGTTTTTGTTAAGCTAGCAGTGTTAACTTCATTTTATACACTTTTTTTATTCATTGTGTTGCATTTTTCATGTTGCACCCTTAAATTCATATGTATGTCATGCAAATAAAACTTTTAGAAAAAAATTATATACATTTCTGTGTCAGAAAGATGGTGGTGAGTAACACTGGATTAATCATTGTCAGTCATACTCTAAATTTCCACGAATCTTGTATAGCTTTTTTTAAATCAGCATTTGAAGTGTTGATGTGATGTTTTATAATGCCATAAGCCGTCTTTAATTTTCTGTATTTCTTCTCCTTACAGTTTGTAGATAAAGTTGGAGAAAGCAACAATATGGTATAACAACAAGTGAATTTGAAGACTCATTTAAAATATTGTATTATTTATAAAATCCTTTGAAGAATATTCAGCACAAACTTAAATTACATGAAATAGCTTGCAATGTTCTTTACAGAAGTTTCAATGTATAGCCTACAAAGTACCAACAGCACTTAGCAAAGAACCAGTGAAAATAGGCTTCTGATCACGTGGTCTGAGAAATCAGCAAGCAAACTGAGGGAGATGAAATCCATGTTACAGTGCGGATTGAAGCTCTCGAAGGCTGTTTTTCTTGTCTTTCCGCAGTGCGCGAAACACAGCCATCCTTAGAAAACTGTGGTGCCTGCTACTTTTTTTTAAGATTCAAGAGCATCCCTACACATTGGCTTTTAGAAATATCCACTGTGATAGCAAAAGTACTTCCAGTTGCACTGTGTCTCTGAAAGTGATGCATGAGTTGGATGGGATTATGTCATTTGGATGTGTTTAACACAGGAAAACTTGTTCTGTTGTTACAAATCACTTTTTGTTTTTGTAAACATGTGATTAAAATAAAACTGTAGTTCTTCTGAAACTTACATTTTTAAAGCCAAGTGAAAATCTGAACTAGATATTCTGGGTCACCCTTTACTAGATTTTACTTTGTATCCGATGAAGCAGTTTTGGTCAGTGACACAGTCCAGAGACACTCACCCTTCAGGGAAGTCCGATCCGCACCTCCGTTTGTGTTGTTTCATTACCTGTATGCATTGGACAGAAAGCGTTCTGGACTCAGGAGTCACCTGTTACATAGCCAGCTCCTTTGAACAGTCTTTTATTTAAAATAATAAATGATGCATATCCAGTCAATTTTTCCTTCCTGATGTAGCTTTTCTTTTATATTTTTCATTTTTAAACTCAAGAGGTTTATTACCTTTTTATAAATGAAAATACCTTTTAGTAATGTGTGAAACATGTAGCATGGTAAAGAAACTAAACCTATAGCTTGTTCTAGGGCTGTTCACTTCATGACTTCTCCGATGTTTTCAATAACACGGAAGTCAGAATGTGTGACGTGTGCATCCCGTGAGTGCTCTTGACTTTGCTTTAGTGGAGAAAACACCTGAGTTCACATGCTGACGTTCACCATAATTAAACTGGCTATGGGTACTTAAAAACATGTGTTTTTTACTTCCTTCTGTTGTCAATTGATAGAGAATAAGAAACAGCAAATGTTTCCTTTTCTGAGGTTGCAGCTTTGGTTGTAGATGTGGAAACACATTTCAGGACCTACAGTGCTATTTTATGACTAGTGATTACACTATTTATTTTATTTTATTTTTTTTTTTAGCAATTGCATAGCTTCTTAACACATGAAAATATAATTGAAATCTGTGATATTTATTTACAAACATGTCTCCAAAATAGATAAGTGCTTTTATTTTTAGTTGTGTCTTGGAATGCACAAAGAACTCCCCATCTTGCTTGTCTACAGAAGGAAGGACTCGGTGTACAGTGTAATGGTTCCGTCTCGTGGATTACCGTGGTGTTTGGTACTTGCATTTGACTTTATGATGTGATCTGTGAAAATGGGACAAACGGAGACTCCTACCTCAATAGTTCATGAAACAAGAGACCTAGTATTGTGTCTGATGTTCTTCAAAAAAGTAATATCCTCATTTGGAGAGTGTCAAATATATATTCTTTGGGAACTGACATATATAAGGTGCCCTGTAGGACTCTTACACATATTTTTGACCTATATTAGTTTCAGTAGCTAGATAGTTCTCCCTTTTTAGAGCAAGAACAGCCTCTGTTAGTGTAAGGAGCAGTTGTATCATTTAACTCCTTTATAGACGTGAATTTCTATCAACATGTTCTTTGCACTGGTAACAGAGGTCCCTTTTTCAGCAATCTTATTTCAGAAAGCATTATTGGACTTGAAAAGCTTTGTAATCGCTGAGTCCTTAGGTTGAGGGGCTGGAGCAGTTTTCAGTTTCCAGTGAGTGTGCAGTTCATGTCAGATGTGAGTAGGAACTGCTTGGCAGCATATATTTCTTATTCAGAACCTTGATGAGGCTCTATTTTTAAACATACTCGCCTTCTAACAGAAGCCCAACCTCATTGTTTGTCCCCTTCCAAAATCAGCCTTCTGTCTTTGTGGCGAAAATGGACTTTGATTTTTTTTCTGTAGAAATGGAGGAAAAGGTCTAATACTACAGAGCCTTAAGTGTTTCTGTCATTGTTCAAATGTATTTTCTGTAACAGAAACATATTTGGAATGTCTTTTCCCCCTTACATATAATTTCTGGTATACTGCTGCTTTTAAAAGTCTCAGTCAGATTATATAATCTAACAGTTGGATATTGTAAATGCACTTGTCTTCTCAATAAAAGAATACTTTTCTATTAATTGGTGGTCAAATATGTCTTTATTTTGAAATCCTACAGTTTAATTTAGCACTGAAAAATTTATTTATTTATTTATTTTTACAGGATCTTACTGTGTAGCTCAGACTCGTAGTGATCCTGTTTTTAGCCTCTCCAGCACTGGGATTACAGGCCATCATCACCATGCCTGGACTCTGGCTGGCTCAGAACACCTGGGGGGCAAGGCAGGTGTGGTGTGAGGTACCAGGGATTGAACCCTGGTCCCTGCACTTGCCTAAGCAGGCACCTAGTTCGCTGAGCTATCTTGCTGCTTCATTTCTTGAAAGCTAGATAATTACAATTTTCTTCGTGTCTACCAAATGATATTAACATCACTTATTTCCATAATTTTAATATTACACCTACTGATTGACTTCAAATAAAAGTGTACTATTAAATTTGAACGGTATTAAAACATTAAAAAACAATGCTACTTGCCTTGAGCAATATATTATTTAAGAAAAACTGACTAATGCTAGGCTGAGACAATAGGATCACA
>NW_004524640.1:1610013-1613089 GCF_000260255.1 Octodon degus
TGGGTGGGTCTTGCCTCTAGTCTCTTTGCAGGGAGTTCTGCTGAAGGGTTCCCTGCTGGGCCTGCAGCCTGGGTCGAATGAGGATCCCAAGGCCTTGGGTCATCTCACTCACTTGCCAGCCTGCACTCTGGGTCTATTCAGGATCCTGCTGCCTCGTCTCACTCACTTGTGGGGCCTGCGCTCTGGGTCTGTTCAGGATCCCGCAGCCCCGGTCGTCTCACTCCCAAAAAGTTTTTTGTAACGTACAATTTCTTTTGCAATTCCATGTACGTACTGACCTTACCCATTTACTTTAACAGTTTTTTCTTTCCCCCTTTTGGAAAAGCACTGTATTCTTTCATTGTAAGTCTAAACACATGAACCTATCTCTCACTTGTGTATCTAGAAGACTGCTATAGAATTTCTGTCACTGCAGGCAGCTGAGGCAATTTACTGAAAGCTGTTGTGACTATTATCATTAGTTAACAAAATTTAAAAAGCAGTGAACTTAATTAGTGGAGGAATGCTCTAATAATTTTTCTTTGTAAAAACAAACAATATATTATTACTTGAGTATTTGTCACCTAAACAGAGTAACTTCACATCTGCAGTTTCTCTTTTCTTTTTTCTTGTTTTTTTGTTTTTTTGTTTTTTTTTGGGGGGGAGGGGGACCAGAGATTGAACTCAGGCCCTTGCGCTTGCCAGGGAAGTGCTTATTCCACTAAGTCATCTCCCTGGCCCTACATCTGCATTTTCTAATCATAAATTTCGTTAAGGTCAAAAATCCCTGCTCATGTCAACCACCAGAGGAACCAAATCAAATATAGTATTTGTTGGGTGCAGTAATGAAATAGCAAGTCCATTGCCTGGTGAACTGAAAGGCTTGGGTCTGTTACTAAATATCCAGCTTATCTCTCTGGTGTTGTCTTGAGGTCTTCAGCTGAATAAAGTCCCAACCTCTGTCTTCCTACCTTAGCTGTGTAGTAGGTTGGGCCAAAGCAGTGTCCCTGAATTTACTGACTGGTTCGCTCCTCTGTGACTACAGCTTTATTCAGCTCACAAGGTCTATTAAAATCCACATCTGCCACATCTTTCCCAACCCATTCAATCTAGACTCAGTCTTCTCAGAGATCTATTTGCTTGCTTTTTATTTGGTAGCGGAAAAGATTCTTGAGGCTTCAGAATTCCCCTTACATTTGTATCTCCATTCCTTACATTTAGTAGGTACCCAGTATAAGTTGATTGAATAAGTGAAATCTAATTATTCCCATTTTTCCATTAGTGCCACTACTGATCATTCAAATAGTCTCATAGAGCACATTCCCATCAGCCACAAAGGTGAATGATTTGGCCCCTGCAAAAGCCCCTACCATTCTGCTTTGCATTTCTTGTGACCTGAGAAACTAACTCTGTTATACCCATCAGCTCTTCAGTGGAAGGAACAATCATGAAGGCAAGAGTGGCCGCAGACTTAAAAGGAGGCAGCACAAAAGAGGCTACTGGGAAGGCACAGAAGCTACTACACAAGTTTTGATGCAACTCGCTGTCAATTTTCCTCTTTGAATTTTAAAAAGAGGTTTTGCCATGATGGCATGTTTTCTAGATGGTAGCTTTTAATTAAGAGTTTCTATTATAGAGTTAAACTCCACACAAGAAAATTACAAAGTGACCTCATGCCTCAAATAAAGATAGGCAGTGCCATGGTTTGGGGTTTCTGCAAGGGGAACAATACAACGCACGACACATGTTATAATTATTTTATCATCACCCAAAGAATCATACAAAGAGTGCAGAAAATCTGCCCACACACTAAAGACCAAAGAATCCAGCTGAGGGCCTGGATCCTAATATCCTGCATGAGTCCTGCTGAAGACCTAGAGCTCATAACAGTGACTGTAGCAAGACCAACTGGTGGCTTAGAGCCAGTGACAATATCTCATGAAGGCCTTCTTCATGGATCTGTACTGGGAAGGCCCAAAGGTCAGTGGCGGAAGCTAGAAAGTCTTCCAGGGGGATGAAGGATCTGTGCTAGCAGGCTGAGGGATCTGCACTGAAGCCAGGAAGAAATGCTCAAGGTAAGAACCAGAGTTCTCCACATAAATACCACAGTCATCCTCAACAACAGTGAGAACTTGAGCTCCTGAGCAATAAGGAAAGCTGAGTTCCCAGCAAGAAAGCCAACATGACAAGCTTCCGAAGGCTGGGCAGTGTACCGTCCTCCCCTCTGGAACCAAGAAGTGATGCTCAAGATGAGGACCAGAGCCCCCCCCCCAAGAAAAATGAACCACACACAGCCATTCTTAGTAACAATGAAGTCCCAAGCTCCTCCTCTGACAAGAACAGCCAAGTTCACTAGGAAAGCCAGCATGATAAGGTCACCCAGCAGATTAGCCCAAGAGAACCAACAGGGGCTGGGAAGATGGCTCAGTGGGATAAGCGCTTCCCTGGCAAGCGCAGGGGCATGAGTTCAATCCCTGGTTCCACCAAAAAAAAAAGACAAGTATAAAAAAAGAAAAAAATGAGGTATGAAAAGTAAAGCCATATTAATATGCTGAGCTGTAAAAGGCTCAAGTCAACAACTTCTGACAGGGCCAGTCCTATGGATAACCCAAGAGAACCAACAACTTCCAAAAGCTCCCCAACAGCTTCTCCAAACAGCTTCCTTAATTGCCTCTCCAGTTCTGCCTCTTATGCTGCTGGCATTAGTCCTCAGGTAGGCCTTCAACCAGCACCATGGTAGTTCAATTCAGTTTGGTGTAACAAGTTGACCACCAATTAGCAAGCCACTCTAGGCAGGAAGTGCTCTTTGCTTCAAGAAGCATCTGGGAAGTGCTCTCTCTCCGGTGGGAAACACTATCGATAGTGATGAACTGTCATGTCCTGGAAGAAAAAGCATTGCAGGTTGGTCCCCTGAGGCACCTGTGAGTGCCGATCCTGAGTCAGCCACTTAGCATTGTGTCAATTCAGCTTCTCTGAGCTTGCTCATAAGTGAAACTATCTACTATGCTCCTGTAAAATCGAAATGAAAAATGAAGGACTGAGGAGATAGCTCAGTAGAATAAATGTTTGCCTGGCAAGTGCAAGGGCCTGAGTTCAA
>NW_004524640.1:1613321-1640411 GCF_000260255.1 Octodon degus
GGAAGGGAAGGGAAAGGAAAGGAAAAAGAAAAGAAAGAAAAATGAATGTGAAAGGGCCTAAAGTGTTAAGAAAATAGGCATCATAGTCCTGGAAATATTTTTGGGCCAACAACCTAGAAATAAAAAGTAGGACCACTACTTGTCTCATTTTCTTTTTTGGTGATCAGACCTGGCTACAAATAATGTTCTGAAACAGTCAGATTATTTCCATGTCAGACCAAAAATTGGAAAAAACAGTTTATTAATGAAGCCAGCCATAAGACCCTTCCTGGGTTACAGATCTTAAATGTTCATCATTTGTTTTTAAATGTATCAGTTATATAATTATGTTCTTAGTGAAAAATTTAGAACACTAATTTATGAGGATAAATTCCATTTGTCAGAGCAAAAACGGATCACAGATAGCCGCGGAGCTGAGGCTTTCATTTTTGCTAAAATCTATGAGTCCACCACTTTGTAATCTACACGCTGCTCTGAAATCTGGTATCTCTCAGTGTCAAAGATCTCCCCCTCCTGGTGTCTGGGTTTCCTCAGCTGCTTCTTCCTGAAATAAGCATCAGTGAGGTGTTTGGGGATTTTTCACTTTGCTGATATCAATTTTTGTAGAGGTGGCAATAGCAAAATTTCTGGTGTGTTCTTCACAGAGGAACATGATTAAGGCTAAGAGGCCCAGTCACAAGTAGCAAGCCACTGGCCAACTGCTTCAGGAAGACCACTCTCTTGCCTTTGTGACACCCAGTGAGGATGATCAAGATGGTGCTGGGAGTGATGCTAGCTCAAAGCTTCCTCCCATGCTGACTGAAGGGTTTCTTGCTGTGGCTCGAGAGCTTTCAGGGCACATCTTTAGTAGGGTAGTATCTAGGCATTTTTCGAAGCTTAATCTCCTAGCGATCACCATACTTGTCCCCACCAACTGGTTTTGTGATCATTGCAAAAACTTTCTCCTTTTTCTTCTCAGCAGCCTTCTTGGCTTTGGGTTTCTTCTTTTCAGTGTCTGGCTTCTCAGTTTTTTCACCCTCCATCTTGCAAGATGGGAAAGACTGTCCACCAATTCATATGGAGACCCCAGCAAGATTTCCATGGGCAAGACTCTCATGTTGAGCCCCTCCAGAGCCATAAAGGGAACAAACAGAGTCATACTATCTGACCGGGTAAGACCTAATTGGCAGAGACAAAACTAAGAAAGCTGCCGGACGTGCTTCTGATCTGGTTAGATATTTAAGATGTATAACCCGGGAAGCATCTGATGGCTGGCTTTGTTAATAAACTCTTTTTTTTTCCAATTTTTGATCTGATATGGAAATAATCTTGCCATTTCAGTACAACCTAGTTCACATTACAAAATAATCAGTTCATTCTTCATGTTTCTGAGGCTCGACATTGCCAAAAAGCTGTTGGGAATTATATTTTGATGCTTGTATTGTTGCCCAAAATGTTTTTGCTCCATCTCTTGGCCATTTTTACATGATACACTCTAGTCCATCATGACAGCCCTGTGCTCTTAGTTATTCTGTAATTGTTGCTATACACTCATTCATGCATGTTATTTTCATTTTAGAAATGAGTGCTTAAATATTCTTATTGGGATAATCATGTAAATAGTGAACTTTAGCTATGCCTACCTTACATTAGCTCTAACTTGCTAGCCTGTGCCTTTGAACACTCCAGAAGGTTAATGTCTTCATATTCTCTTCTCTTTTTATGTAGCTTTGAAGAGGGAGTCCAGAAAGATTTGTCAACAGAAGGATTACATTATCCCAGGAGGCATAAATTCACTGAGAATCTAAACCCTAAGTAAAAGGAAGACTGGGTAAAGACCTTGACCAATGAGTAGAAAGTTTTATTTTAAAGAACAAGGCTTTTTAATGACCCAAAGCTACTCCTAAGATTGATAGCCTTTTGGGAAATGACTTCTACCTTTTGGTAAGACAACTGGGCTAAGGAACAGATGCCCTAGCAGAGAGTAAATTTAGTGTAGGAAATTAAGCCCATGTCCCTTTCATACTGTACCAACCCAAACTTCTCTTCCATCACTGAAGAAAGTATATAGGTGTTTTTGATAGCATCATAACCATATCGTTCAGGTAACCTTTCCAAGATGGCAGTTGCTTTCCACACATGCAGGAAAACCACTGTGCTTGAGTGAATGCATGTAAAAGTTACAGGAAATTGCTTCAACAGGGCCTGGGCACCTCACAGTCCACTGTCCACGTCCAGATAGCATCAGTGAGGAAGGGAGAATGGCCTACCTTGAGTATGCCATTAATTTTATTTTTCGGTACAAGGAATTGAACTCAGGACCCTGCACTTGCCAAGCAAGCATTTATACTACTGAGCTATCTCCCTGGCCCCATTAAATCTTTTAAAAGATTTAGGAGACTATTTGTTTAACACCAACAGCCTGGTCATACTATGAGCAGAATAAAATTCAAGTGTACCTGTCATTTGCTTTTGTACCAAACAATGGAACCCATCTCTTTGTCTCTATAAAATATTTTAAAAGTTTTCTGTTTTAACAAAAACATATCGGGAGCCAGTTCCCTCAGGAAGACCTTTAAGAAGGAACGTTCTGGCATGTTACTCTTGACAAGACCGCAATATTGATAACATGTCAAATCATTCCCTTCATTTCTGCATATGAAGCTGAAAATGGCAACTTTGACGTAAAACATCTATTTGTGAATTCACTGGGTAAACTATTATCAACAAAGCAGATTCACTGTTCCTAAAATTGAAAGTTCAAAGCATTTTTTATTGGTGATTCATTTTTCTTGTCCCTCTTCCTAAAATCTTTATGCGCTCTTAGTGTAGAGAGGAGAAAAGTCATTTCATTTGTTAGGCAACTTTCTAATTTGAGTTTCACATATGACTTCATTTAAAGCAAACACAGCATATTTGATATAATTTGTTCCTTTTTTGGAGATAAATTTTTAAGTAGTTTTTGCAATTCTTTGAAATTAAAATTTTAAAATTTAATATTTATAGTAGAGCTGCAATTTTACTCATTTTCAATGGTTAACTTATCCTTAGGATTTTTTTTTTAAATTCCCTTCTTTAAAGTTTTTGTTGTTATTTTGTTTATTTATTTATTTATTTATTTATTTTTTTCACTGGGTATTGAACTCAGGATCCTGGGCTTGCAAGGCAGGCACTTCTGCCACTGAGCTATCTCCCCAGACCATTAAATCCCCTTCTTATTCACCAACTAAACATCTGGTTTTCTAAGTCTAACTATGAAGCACTAAAAATACCAATCCATTTCTTCCAAACATTTCCATGTACATAATAACATCAGCCCTTCAACCATAAATCCCAAACAAACCTGAACTATTCTGCTCCAAACCTGCTAATATTTCTCCTTCTTGCAATCTTCCCAACCATGCAAACTCTCAGGTTTAGGTTTATTCATTTCCTATATTCTAAACTTTGCTGCTGAACATGTCCAGGGATCAATGGCATCCACCAGTGGCATCTGGCAGCTTGTTAGAAATGTGGACTTGCACACCCCCATCCCGGTTGTGTTGAATCCAAACTACAATTCAAAAAGATCCCTAATTTATTCTTATGCACATGAATGCCTGGGAAGCAGGGCCCTAACTTAGAAGGACTGATGTAATCTAAATATCCATATCCCCTGAAATTCCATATGTTGAAATGCCAGTCCCCAGTGCCATAACTTTTAGAGGAGGAACTTAGAGGAGGTGATTAAATCAGGAGCACAATGCCCTCATGAGTAGGATTTATGACCTTACAAAAGAGCCCCTGGGAGCTAGTTCACCACATGAGAACACAGCAGAAGGTTATCAGAAGAGGGCCCTCCTGAAAGCCTAGCCATGCTAATCCCTAAGACTTCCCAGGCCCTCAGAACTGTGCAATGAATCTCTGCTCTTCAAATGCTACTCAGTTGTGTTAACTTTCTGTTACTGTAAGAACAAACTGCTTTTAAGCATTTGGCAGCACAACATGACAGTAGCTCATGCCAGCGAAGCAAAAGAGATGAAGAGGAAGAAACTAGGGTCCCACTGCACCTCAAAAGCATGAACTCAACGTCCTGAAGATGTCCCACTGGTCTCAGCTCCTAAAGAATCACCTCCCAAGAGCTGCACTCTGTAAAGTAAACCTTGAGGAGTTGTTGAAGACCCAAGCTATTTCACCTGTTTATTGTATTTTGTCACAGCATTCAGAATGGACTGAGATGAGGGTCCTCTCACTTCTTTCTCATGTCTCCTCTTTCATAAGGTGAATACACATCCTTGTTCAGTGTCTGCCTGTGCATACAGCCTTTTCAACTAAATACTGATATCCTTTAGATCCTAGCCCTCCAGCCTAAAAGTCTTGCTTTTTCTGTTATCTTCTCTTTCTTCTGCATCATTAAGTTCTCCTTCTCCACTGACCATCCCCGTTGGCATTCATAACTTCAAAGGATTTCTCAGTCGTTATTGATAAGAGCCAACAAACCTGACTGACCCAAAGTAAAACTTCATTAAGAGGGCCCTGGGGACACAATCACCACCCATGTAGCACTTAGTGCTAGAATCTTTTGCTTGCACTGTAACTAGTAGTGCTCTAGAGACTAACTCCTGCTACCACCACTGATGCATAGGATGCTTTTTTTCTCTCAGCTTGAAACTCCTTCAGAGCACATACCCCTGCGTGGGAAGGTCTGTGCCCTGGGCTCACACTCTGCCTGCATGGAGGGCAGAAAGGCCAGGAAGACTGCCCTTCTACAACATTTATCATTCATAGTTTAGGGAATTTCAGATATTTCTTAATAACGAAGTTCAAATGTTACTAGAAGGCAAAAAGAACAACAAATATCCACTGAGTTCAAGTACTTTACTGAACTGGATAGTAGAGAAAGAAAGCTGAAGCAGTCTAAGACCAGCCTGTTGAATTCAGGAAACATAAAACAAGAGGGCTGGGGACATTGCTCTGTGGTAGAACCCTTGCCTAGCAGATCTGAGGTCCTCAGTTCCATCCCAGATGCTGGGGAAGAATAAGTCTTCATTTTACGCCTTCCCTCCTTTTGTGACATTTCGAAAGCCTTCAGCTTTATTTTCCCATATCTTATTCATTACTAACTTACATTCATCTTGTAAAACAAAAAACTATTGTATTTTTTTTTTAGAATTTAGAGATTTTTTTTTTTAATTGAGCATAGTTTGAATTAAAGAATCAGATTATCACTCCTTTATGTCTAAGGATTTTACTTCCATTTCCATGCAGATTTTTTTTTCAAATCAAATTGGTAGGACAGTTTCAATAATTAACACATTGCATACATTCTTCCTAGTGGTTAGTTGCTGTACAAGATGCGGACATGATATCCTATTTACACTATTGTATTTTCAAATCCATTTCATGCTTCTGGACCTCATCTCGCTCGAGCTCTCAGTGCTATCGGATCACTTTTCTTGGCTTAATGTACAGAGTCCTTTCTGGTCCTCATCCTGATCCAAGAAGTTCATATTTGTAATCCTAAGGATAAGTTATTGGAATCCCATCAAGTTAATTCCAATCTACCACTTCCAGTGTTACTCACAGTGAGAAAAAAGACACTGAAGCATATTTATAGTTATGGGACGCCAAAGGGTCCTGAATCCAGCCATGGTAATGGCTATCCAGAACAAAGGCCTCAATCCAGGGCCGAACCCAGGTTTTATTCAGTCATGAATAAGAAATGGCTTGAGGATGAGTGACAGAGTGGCAGGAAGAAGGTGAATACCTTGAGCTGGGCTAGGTAGGAGGCCTGTATTTACCTCTGCCATATGCAGAGAGAAAGATACAGTGAAAGAGTAATTTGCATTATACTATTGAGAGAGTATCTAATGTTTTGGAGTCCAGTGCTTCAGCTCTGATGTGTAATCTTTCAAACCCTAGGAAGTCATAGCCTCTATCTCAAGGCTCAATCCCAGCTGACAGCATGGAGCATTGACTTTTCATCCAATCATAAAGAGCAGCAGGTGGGAGTACCTGTAGAAACAAATGTGTCATCTTCAAAGACTACCACCAGCACCTCAGCTAGACCAATAAGCACTGCTTAAAGCCAATTGAAGGGATAAAGAGAAGTCCTAGCCAGCTCTATACATATCAATACAAGGAAATAGGGTCAGGCATAGCCAAAATGGAAACGATCACTCTTGTTTCAAGGAGAGCTGCTCAGGTGGCCCGCCACAGTTTTCTTTTCTTTGCTTTGAAGAAGGTGGAGCAGTCATGGCTACATAGCATCTAGTTGTTGTCAGGTTGAGAATCCTTTGTGACACACTTTAATGCTCTTTATAGCATCAGCAAATTTATCCCAGTCTTTAATCTGGGCATCAGAAGTGGCTGTTGTGACATTAACAATTCCTTTCTCTGAAGAGCATCTATATCCAAAGTACTATTTTGATGAGTAGCTCCTTGCATATGCTTTTTGATTAGTGCTCCACCACAGCTTCCATGGCAACAGGATCCCCTAGAATTTCTCTTATTTACTTGAACTTTCCCATTGGTACTGGGGATCAAACTCAGGGCCTTGCGTTTGCCACACAGGTGATGTGCCACTGTCCCTAGCCCCTGAGCTTCCTTTCCTGACTGCTTCATTTGCTCATTTTCTCTATGTTTGTTTTCACTGTTCAATCCCTGCTTCTTTTCTTTAGCCCTATTCAGTTCCAGTGTTTTTGCTTCTTTAACATTCTTAGAATTCTTAAAATTCTTAATCATTCTTACTTTTAAAAAGCAATGTACACATGATGATCTCTTTGCTAAGCTCTCAAGAGCTTTCCAGTTGTCTATTTCATACTTGCATATTTAATGATCATTTCAGTGCTAGAATGCACATAAGGGAGCTCTTCATCTCTCTGCCTTCATTGGTTTCTTAAGAAGTCTCTATGCTGAAGCCAAGATATCCAAGCAGTATCTTTGATCTATTTTTTTTTTCAGATTCTCGTATCCTATTCACCCACAAACCCTGTATCATCGACCTCCAACATGTACCCAAAATTCATTTATAACTCTCCATTCCCTTCTACTTCCACCCTACTCCAAGCCATCATCATCTAATGCTGACCACATCCCCTAGGCACTGGCCCATTTCTCCCTCCACAACTCCATTTCAAAGCGCTATCTTTCCTACTCTTTAAACAAGCCAATCTCTTCTCTTTCCCAGCTTGCTTTTCTGTTTTCCTGCCTAGAAAGCCCAGAACACTGATCCATACCCCATTATCCTATGTCTGATTCTGTCTTACTCTTTGCAATTCCCCTTGACTTTTATCTGCACTATAGTAGCCCACCACTTACCCTATCGCATCACCTTGTTTACTTTTGCTTAATAGTTTAAAACATTCGGTATTTTACTCTCTTCGTCTGTCTACTACTTTCAACTGTTTTTTAAATAACTTATTTTTGGTGGTACATGTGTGCAGTGCACAATGAATAAATTCCTCACTGAGAGTTGTTACACGTACATAACACATCTGAACTTTTTTTCATCCCTATCTACTGTCCTTCCTCTCTCAAGTGTTTCTTCCCCGAGTAGAAGATCAGTTTCATTAAAGCAGAAACTGTGTCTTTTTAGTATGTCTGTATCCACTGAATCAAAAAGAGCATTGTCCAACATGTGACATTCAATAAGTATTTATTAAATAAAGTATTTTTTTAAATTTTATTTATGTATTTGCTATAGTCTCTCACTACACAGCTCAGACTCATAGGGATCTTCTTGTTTTCAGCCTCCCCAGCACTCTATTTAGTATAAATAGAGTCTGCACCCAGACTCTATCACTGGCTCAGCGCACCTTGGGGCTTGGACCAATGCGGCATGCGGTATGGGGGATCTGCTGAGCTAACTTGCCAGTCCTTTTATAAAATAATTGAATGGATGGATAATTAAATGTATGGCTGATGTCCAATTCCATTGAGCTTCCCTAAGCTTTCATCTGTACAGAAATGTCTATCTTCTTTCATCAATGATGGCTTGATGGCTACTTATCTTAATTGATTCACTTACTTTGTATCATTTTTATTAGTGTGAATGCTGACATGAACATGCACTGGGCAGCTCATAGTAAAAGCAAAGGCGATGATGCTGATGTACTCAGAATGTCTCCTCGCTGATGTCATCAATACTGAACCAGGTGATGTCCACCCATCAATCAGTCCCACACTTCCTGCAGTTGAACCTCCTCGAGGGAATCTCCATCCTGACAGCTGCATGCGTTGTCCCTGTGTGATCCCCCATCTACGCAGATGGGAAGGTGCCCAGGACACTAAGCCTTTAAAAGCCCTCAGTTCAGAACAAGATTAGAAAACTCACCGGCGAAGTTAATGCCATCACAGGGCTCCAGAAAGAAGCAGAACATGAAAGTAAGTAAATATTTATTCACTTGAGACTCACAGCTATTTTATGGAAAGCTGTATAGCTTTCTGGTTTATGTATAGTAAGTAGTTTAAGGGCCAAAATGTATTTGATCAACATTCCTTTAAAAATCAGAAAATCATTTTATTGAGAACAAACATCTATTTATTCGTCTAATTATTTGGTGGGTTAATAGTAGCAATCTACTCCTACCTAATAGTTAAAGTTGGACACTATGTTCACCAGAAGGTGGAATGGGAAGGCATTTGCCCACACTGAACATTAGAGCAGCGCCAGAAGTGAGGGGTTTGCACTTGTCCAGACATCAAGGAAGGGAGCAGAAGATCCTGCGGGCACTCAGACGACCTTCTTTGTTCTTTGATTCACACAGGGACCCAGCGGTCTGGCGGCGACGGTCTTGGCTCTTCTCCTCTTCTCTGTTCTCGGAGACACCCGCGGAGCTCCGCAGGTAATGGGATGCAAACACCAAGCTGCTCAGCGCCTCGGGCCACCATCCTTGCATTATTTGTTGTCTGTCTGTCTGTCTGTCTGTCTGTCTGTCTGTCTGTCTGTCTCTGTCTCTGTCTCTGTCTCTGTCTCTGTCTCTGTCTGCCCGCCCGCCACCCCCCGCCTCCACCCTCGCCTTCCTTCTAGCTTTATTAACTGCGCTGCTTCCCTCCCCGGTTTGTAGAGACCTTTGGAGAGAAGGAACTGGACCCCGCAAGCTATGCTGTACCTGAAGGGGGCACGTGAGTTCCCCCCACTTCGCTGTTCCCCCAGTAACTGAGATCCTGAGGGCTGTGTGCGCCCCGGGACAGATGGGTGGCGAGGGGTGGGTGACAATAAGCCCGGACTGCGTTCCCTGCGTAACTGAGGCCAACCTGGTCCAGGGCAATCTAGTGATAGGTGGCGCTGGGAGGCGAGGGTTGAAGTGTCCCTGTGAGGAGCTATCCTCCACCCGAAGCAGCGGTTGCAGTCTCTCAGTGCACGTGGGGACTCGGGGCTGCCGGGAAGGTGATCTTGGTGGCCCGGGCCGTCCCGGCGCCGAGCCCCGCCTCAGAGCCCCGCCTCAGCTCACATTTCCTCGCCTTTGCAGAAGGGCGCCGCTTCCTCTCGGATCAGAGTCGAAGGAAAGACCTCTCTGACCGGCTGCCTCCAGGTGGGTGGCGTCCAGCTGTGGATGCGCAGGGGAGTCGCGCTCCAGCCCGCAGCCACTCAGTTACCCAGGGGTTCGCTCAGCTCTGAGGGGCTGGTGGTCACGCCTGCAATCTTGGCATTCTTGAGAGGCTGAGGCAAGAGGACTTGCAAGTTGGGGCCCACGCAATTTAATGACTTAGCAAAACCCATCTCAAAGTCTTACAACGGGGAGGAGGGCTAGGGCTATAACTCAGTGTGAAGATCTTGGGTTTCAGCTCTAGTACTGGAAAACAAGTGTTCAACTATCTCTAGAAATGCACCTGCTCATTTAGGGCAGTTTTTACACAATTTGCTTAAAAGATATTATTATTAAATTATTTTTCCTAAGACTGCAAGTGTATGTCTCTAACGATTACTAGAAAGAACTATCAAAGGTTCAAATCAAAAGTGGTTACCTGAAGGCCATGAGAATGGGGCCAGGAACTACTATTTTTCAAGATAAAGCTTTCCATGACATTGAATTAAAAAGTAACAATTCAATTGATTTATATAAATTATAGATTGAAATGCTAAGAGTAAAAAGCATACTTACTTGGAAAAATATAGCACATTGTACATAGCATAGGCAAGGAAGAGTTGTGGTTTGCTTCATGAAGCTTGTAGTGTACTTCTTTATTTTGTGACAGTAAGAGTCGTTTTCCACTATCAGTTGCCTCCAAATTAAAACTCAAGGTCTGTGCTGAATCAGGGCAATTCATCTTCTGCCAACTTAGACTTGAAGTCACTTTGAATATTTAGCAGGTGCCTCTTCGGTCACATAATTACCTTGTATATGATCATGAATGTAGGTTATTATCTCCAATTTCCTTGGACAGGAGAGAAGGCAGCACAGGCTCCGAGCAGGATGGCATGCAAGTCTTTCTGCCTAGAGAAACCATCTTAAATTGGGAAAAGAGAGATTTCCCATGGGTTTGCTCTTTCAATTGTGCTTGCATTTGTGGAATTCTGTTTTGTACAGGATAAGTCCAGCATTCTCTCCCATATCTCACACATAAACACAATGTAACTGGCTATAAGTTATTTTCAAGGGAAGTTGGGGAGAAAAAGTGTTCTGTATGTTATCTGTGTGGTGATCAGAAATCTATTTCATACAAGTTGTTCTGCTGTTGTGTCCTACTAGAGTAGGATGTATTTATATGAATACTGAAATGTTAATAGAGTCTGCATATGTTTTGTTCCTCCAGAGAGACGAAGCCAAAATCCCAGATTACTACCTCTTCCAGAGGCTGCAGCCCTACTGCTGGCTTTGTTGTCGAAACCACAAGAAGGTACAAGTAGAGTGACCTCTTTCTACTTCCGGACAGAGTGGCTTTGCTTCCTTTTGAAATTTGTGTTGAGTGCAGTCTCCCACCCCCTCTCCAAGCTCATAGAGATATTTATTCTATGACAAGTATAATCAATTACATTTATAATCAGATATTATATTCTACGGCCAGGGTATTTCCCATTAAAACAAAGCCTGATAATGTAAAAGTGCTTCCACAGCAAGACTAGGGAATTTTATACAAATTTCACAATCTGTACCTTATTGTAACCTCTCTCTTAGAACCTTTAAAATGGAAAAAGCCTCAAGTCCAGAATTATTATTTTTAACTAAAAACACTGAAGCCAAAATAGATTAAATAATCACAACAAGTCCAGTTGCTTACTTAAGTAAAAGTTAAATCAAGTGAAGTGCTGAAAGTCAGCGAGAAGTGAAGGGTGACTTAAATCAACCGTTAGTGTTGAGAGAGAGGATGGGGGGGGGAACCGGAATCAAAATATATCATGTACAGGTATGAACTCCCTATAATGAATACGATCATTTATGTATACCTAAGATGTACCAATAAATGTAATTATCAAAAGGTAAAATGACTGAGAGGAGGAATTATTACCAGAAGCATCATACTTAGCAAGATGGTTAGAAAGCAAACAGAACTCAGGAGAGATTGAACAGTAGTCACAAGACTTCTCTTCTGTTCCTGGCCAGGGATGCATCTTGCTGTTGCTGTGTTCTGACACGTTATTTGGAGGGAGATTTGGTACAAGAAAGTAAAATGCAAAACAGTAGGTTGTAGGTATTGAAGACCTGGTATGGTTCTCAAAAACTCTTGAAATGAGAAGATGAAATAAAGTTGAATAATTGATAACATGTTATATCCAAGATTATCTTTTTTAATTTCAAGGTTTAAAACACTGACCAATTTTTGAAGTCAGAAGGAAAAGAACTGTGACAGAAGGTGGCTGGCAGGGAAGTTTTAGGTCTGATTGTTGGAAAGATGGGCAGAGCCAGAAAGAAAATTGAGCTGAAAGGAAAAGGGAAAATCTAATCTCAAAGAGGAGGAAGGATGCCTTTTGTAGATGCCCTTTTCAAGTGTTTTTGCAAAATAAACACAATCTTTTTTTTTCTCATAATTTTATTGAGAAACAAATAGCAATGAGACAGTTTCAAATCAAATTGGTAGGACAGTTTCAATGATTAACACATTGCATACATTCTTCCTAGTGGTTAATTGCTGTACAAGATGCGGACTTGATATCCTATTTGCAAAAACCATTAGAACAAATCCCTCTATTCATTAAGAGAATATAACTATATATCTATCCTAACCACTTTGAATACACAGATACAAAATGGACATTCATCTGTATCCCCCTTTTTATTTTTGTTAAGTTCCGTTATTTGAATATTATAGGTGTGTTAACTCAGCAAAATATTCTAAAAGAGTCCAGTAGCCCATAATAGTATTGGGTCTTCTGCTTCACTGGCAATGTCAGAAACTGTTGATCTGAGTCCCCTACAGCTCCACATAACAGCATGGCTTTACTTCTTATGCAGTTTTCTAACTAATGACGTTTTCCCAGTGGTTTGTCACTGAAGAGGAAGAGAAGAATCATAATGTCATCAGCCTAAATTGATGGGAAATTTTGCATTCCTGTGTGATATATTGATTGTTATTTTTCTGTAGTATTTTTATGCCAAAGTTCTTTTCTGGGGTGAATTTTTAGTTCAGTGAAATGTAAACTGGTTTAACTTTCGGGTTGGGTGTGACTTTTTTTTTTTTTTTTCATTTTAAAATAACATCGCATTACTTGCAACATTTCAAAATGTACCAGCAAGGCAGATTAGATATAGCTCAGACATCCAGATTATATTATAACTAAAAGAGGAAATGTAGTTTTAACTAAAGGTGATCTCAGAGAAAATTAGGAGACAGATTTGATTCCAGCTACGACTCCCTACCCCCTTACAGGTTGATTCTCTTTCGCCCTATTTTTAGTCACAAGAACCTGCTACTGTCTGCCTTCTTAAGTATCCTGCCCCAGATGTGATATCCCATGCTATGAAGTTTTGCATTTCTAGCTAACTAGCAAATGTTCCTATTTGTTTCTCATTGATTCCCTGAAGAAATCACCTAATACAGTAATAGTTGCAGGTGACACTGAGCTCACTTAGGGTGGTCTGGCCAGAGACACCTAATATAGGAATATATTCATATGTGTTCCTACTCCAGCTTTCTCAAGTAAGATGCACTTTATGAGGAAATATATAGAAAGTATTTTGACACAAGTGAGTGATTGTAATGGCAGGTGTTTTAGACATGAGATATATTGACCAGAGCAAGCCATAT
The DNA here is from genome assembly GCF_000260255.1 of Octodon degus. NCBI lineage: Eukaryota > Metazoa > Chordata > Mammalia > Rodentia > Octodontidae > Octodon > Octodon degus. The sequence goes on from NW_004524640.1 coordinate 1,626,468, forward strand.
GGCCCTCAAATATTTCCCAAATCTATCATGTTATAGTTTCAATAACTATACAGATTCATATGTAAAATGTAAATTTCTGAACATGCCACACATGGTGGCACATGCTTTTAAGCCCATGAAGCTGAGACAGGAAGATTATTGTGAGTTTGAGACCACCCTGGGCTACAAAGTGAGCTCAAGGCAATCCTGAAACACATAGTGAGACCCTGTCTCAAAAAGACAAACAAACAAAAAACAACAACAGAGAAAAGAAAGAAAAAAAAATCTCAGTATGTCCCAAGCTGAGGGGAGAAACATAAAAACAAAACAAATCAGAAGCTGGTTTTATTTTTAAATTTTCAGTAACAGAGCCTACAAGATAATTCAACTGAGAAGGCTAAATGTGTGTTTCTAGAGATCCTCTTCATCTTTTCACCTTTTCAAACACAGAATGTGTGTTAAGTATTTTTGTTTTTCTTACAGATGGAGAAGAAAAATTTGATCCAAGCAGATTCCTGGAAGACAGTCTGCTTAGCTGGTGAAAATATACCAGATTATGTTCAAATGCAGATCTATTCTTGTTGATAATATAAACCATGTGAATAAAATAACTGAACCCTTTGTACTCCAGGTGTAATCCTGGAAACACGCATCACTCATTTGATTCTTCTGGAAGCAAAAGAAACGTAGAATTCTTGCCTTCTTTTATTGCTTCAGGTCCAGCGTAGATCACCTTCTGTCTAGCTCTTGGTGTTTACAGTATTTCTAATGATAAAGCTGAAGACAGTACAGTATTCTTTCTGTCTGCCATGACCAGTACTCGTCTCAATCATAGTGCTTGGTTTTTTTTTTTTATTCCTTTACCTATTTGTATTTTATTATTACTCAGCAATGCTTCTTTTTCTATTTCTCCTTTTGCTCCTTTCCCAATGAGGGGGGTACATGGCAAGATGGGAAAGAAGGTGGCTTTCTGTAGTTCACCCAGGGAGATAAATTGTTAAGGAGGGAAGTCACATGGCTGGGAAGAAGCGTCCGTGAAAGCTCAGTGTGATTGCCGAGAGAAGGCTGGTGAGGCTGGAGACAGGAGAAGGTTGCCTGTAGAGCCATGTCATGGTTTGTGTCTAGGTGTCCCCCCCAAAGCCCAATGCAGTCTTGGGGCAGCTTCTGGAGTTTGTGATTGATTACTGTGGGTGTGGATGCTGCACCTGCCTTGGGGCAGGTAATTTGCATTACAGCGTAAGGAGGGAAGAGAAGCTAGCTGCTTGAGCTGCTGCTGCCCCTCCCTTTGCTCTCCTGCTCTCTGCCACCACCATGAAAGGTTGCTCTGTGCTATGTGCTGCTCTGCCTTGGACCCAGCTGAATACGGACTAAAACCTGCAGTAACTGTGAGCTAAATAAACCTTTCCTTCCTTCATTTTGGGTGTTGGGTATTTGTCCCAGCAATGAGAGAAAAGTAACTGAGACAAACCACAAAAAGAAAAAGGCTCCTCTGAAGATATCTCAAGTTCAGCTAAGAAATATGGAATTCCATCTCCTTGGGAAGAGGCACTCTGCTCATGTGTATACTGTGCAAAAGGAATGAACCCATCTTTTAAAGAAAAAAGCCATTTTTCATTGCTAAACAAACTCAAAGGAGTCCAACACTGCTCTCCCTAATTGGCTAAACTTCTAGGATTCAACATTATAAAATTACATTTCACTTACCCCAATAACATAGAACACATGACACAGATAATTTGTCTCTTTTAATAGTGAGCCTGGACTCAGTATCATCTCAATACACACACACACACACACACACACACACACACACACACACACGCATGCACGCACACACACAGAAATCATAGCAATTTATCAGATCATCACATTTTCTTCACGTCAACAATTCAGAGTTGTTCTCAATAAATCTCTTAAGTGGAAAGCATTGTTAATTAATGTTGTCATCAGTATGTAGTCATTATTTAGTAGCCAATGACTATCTTATATTAATGTATCTGTAATTGGAAATGATGATTTCACTGTTAAGTAATCAAAACCATGCTTATAACATTGTCTGCATCTTGTTTAATAATTGAATAATGAAACCTTACTCAAGTTAATGTAATACTTATCTCTGCCAAAATTATACAAGCAATTAAAAAACTACATAGTATTATAATAGGCATCTGTCATTAATTATGATTTAATGTTAGAGTAGACTTTTCTACACAGCGCATACATTCAATTCATTGAGAATTTATTCTTTGGACCTAAACTGGTATATATCACTACATAAGTGCTTATTCAAAGAATATTTTAAGCATCTACGTTATGACATAATTTCTCCCACAACCAGAACAATCTCAAGGACCTTATAGTAAGGTATTCAAAAGCTGTCTAAAAGACCAGTCCCTATTGATACTTCTCCAAGTTATGTAAATACTCAAATTCTTTCAATGTTTTGCCTTATAAATGTGCTGATTCATCACATCTGTGTCCAATGTCAGATTCACATGGTTTGTCTCACTCCATTTTTTGCTGAGAACCTAAGACTGAGTCATTTGTAAAGGAAAGAGTTTTATTTGGCTCAGGAATCTGGAGCTTAGGAGGCCTAAGAAGATGGTTCTGGCATCATCTTCACTTCCGGGGAGGGCCTCTTGCTACTGCACAGCATGGACAGGAAAGCAAGAGTGAACAAAAGGGCCCATGGGAAGGACACTCATGATATAAAGAGCATGTTCTCGCCTCGCCCTTTGACCAGCTCAGCCCGCCCTGAGGGTGGGGCTAGCATGGCATGTAGTGCCGGGGGTTCCCTGCACCTGCCTAAGCATGCCTAAGCAGGCACTTTAGATACCAGAGCTATCTCACCGGCCCCACAGCCTGTTCTCTTGTTAGCCAATCCAGCCTCTGGCATCCTCAGAGAACTGTATTAGTCACTTTTACCAACTGAATCATACTCCCTTTTTTTTTTTTGGTGTGGGGTTAAACCCAGGATTTTGTGCATCCTAAACATGAGCTCTACTACTAAAGGACACCCCCAGCCCTGGCATCACCTCCCATGACCCTCCCCCCACCACCATGGTAAGGACAAGTTTCAGCATGAGTTTCTGATGGAACAAACTACAGAAGGGTGTTTTGTTTTGTTTTGTTTTTACAATTCTCTTTATTTCTATCTATTTAAAATCAGGAACAAGCAAGGGGTCATCAATTGAAAAATGTTCACATCATATAGCTTGTACCTTAAATTGGAAAATTACTGCCTTCAACACATAGATGCATAGTAGAACATCCCATGTCCAGAGTGGACTTTTAGCCGCTTTCTACACGATGCAGTTGCCCTTCCCCTCTGTCTGTATGTCCTCCTTCCAGCCTGGGCTCTCAATTATTGATTCCTGGGTTTGCCTGTGGATGCCTCCTCTCTCTACCACACCACCTGTGCTGTTCTGAGAAAAGAGAGGGGAAAGGCAAGGAGGTTCTGGCTTGCTCAAGGCCATCTTCAACCTACATTTATTCTTTGCCTGGTTATGAGAAATAAAAATACACATCCTAGCCACCTTGAGGTACATTATTTGTCTTGGCCTGAGGAGAAAGGGAGGTTGGGAATGCAGCTTTATTACTTCCGGTGTAAGTTCAGTCCTAATTTGATTTGATCTTCACTGCCACCCTGTGAAACAGGCAGTGCTATCCCTACATTACTTCATAGAGATTTGGGCTGGTCCTATGGAGCCCTTTGGACTTCTTCAAGTAGATTTAACCAAGCCCTATTACAGTCTCTCTCCTAACCTGGAGAACTAGCAACACAGCACTGAAACACCGTGATACATCTGTTTACACCAGTCAGCTCCATTCACCAGTACTCCTGCCACAAAGGTACAGTACTATTTTGATTAGCTTGGCCTGCAAAAGCAAAATGCCATAAACTGGGTAGTTTACAGACAGCAAACGTATTTCTCACAGTTCTGCTGGTTTGGAAGTCCAATATCAAGATGCTGGCAGAACTGATATCGCGAGGACCTGCCAGGTAGCTTTCTGATGTCTTTTACATTTTTTCTCTTTCCTTTTTCACTGGTCAAGGTTGAAAAGAAGGCCTTATCCATACTTAACCTGCACCTTGGCTCTGAGCTACACCCCCACCACCTCAGCTGAGGACTTATACGGGACTAATCTCATTCATGAGGGCTCTGCTCTCATGGCCTGATCCCTCCCCAAAGCCACTACTCATTAATATCACGTTAGGGATTAGGATTTCAACATACGAATATTGGGGGACTCAACATTCAGACCTTAGCAGGTGGCGCGATCCACTTTAAAAAGTCCGACTGTCATCTGATGATATATGATATGCTACTTTCTATACTTGCATTCTTCAAAAACATTAATTTTTTATTCCTTTATTTCTTCCAACAAAACCATTTATTTATGCAACTCCTATGCACACAAGGTTATCCTATTGCACACAAGGTCATCCTATTAGACACAAGGTCATCCTATTAGACACAAGGTCCTCTACTCACACTGGCATTTGCTTTGCCCACAGGTTTTGTTGATCTCTGAGGAAATACAAACAAATACCTGAGATAGAATCAAGTGGCAGCATAGAAAGCCTGTCCTCATAGAAAGCCTAGTGTAGGGCAAAATTCTCATCTCCACGTCTAACACTCAAAGCCAGATGGTTTCAACTTAAGTAATTTCTCTAGTTATTTATATTTCATGCATTTCTAGTCATAGGCCTATGACCCCATTGAACAAAAAACATTTATCTTTAAGGTCCTATACTGAGAAATTTTACTGTGCAAGTACTTCATGCTTTCAATAACAGTAAACCAATTTCCAGTCGAGAGTACTCTTGAACATTCACACAGTGGTATTTGACTATGGATACATTTGCATGATTGCTGTAACAGTGAAACACCCTCACCATCATGAAAATTTTCTGGGAATTTAACAAATTTGTCTACACCAGAAACCTGCATCATATTTGTTCTGCTCTTTAGTGCAGTTTTTCAAACATCTTTGCAGATCTGAGGCTAACTGGCATTTGCAGAGCAGTTTTCAAGAATCGAGCTGTAGGCAATTTTTGTTCTTCTTGAACGTCTAAACAGAGTGAATTTGCAGTCATCTTCTGTTTTGCCTTCATTTGCTGCTTATGCCCATTATTTCACTTTTACCTGGCCTGAGGGGAAATGGGAAATGGTGGCTTACAGTTTTTCATTAGCCTTCAACCATGAGACATGTCTTTATCTCATTGGCCTTCAACCATGAGACTTGTCTTTATCACTCTTCCGTTGTTACCATCAATAACTGGGCAGGACAGGACCAGCACATTTTTGAGCTTCTAAGTGAAAGTCAACCAATATGTCAGTGGAGTTCTTCACACTGCATGAGATGAAACTCACACCTCCCACAGTAAATGGCTACTCAGTTATTAAAACGGGGGTGCAGGAGAGACAGACAGACAGACAGACAGACAGACAAGACAGGCAGACAGACAGAAAGACAGAAAGAGAGACAGAGACACAGAGAGACACAGAAACAGACAGACACAGACAGAGAGATAGAAAGACAAATAGAGAGAGACAGAGAGAGAGACACAGAAACAGAGACAGAGAGACAGAGACAGAAAAATCCAAGAGTGAATGTACTGTTTTCACTTTTTTTTTTTTGCCAATTTAGAGTTAAAACATAAACCATTTTAAGTGTAATTAATTATTCAATATATCTAAGCAATCCAGGAATATGTTGGAGACATTGTTCTTCTCATAATTAAGCAGATTCAATGTTTTGCTACTTTTTATAAAAGATAGTTTTGAATGTTATATTGAGCATTATCCATGACCGAGGTTTTACATGTTGTTTTGATGTCTAAAAGCTTCTCTCTTTTTTTGGCGGAGTCGGGGATTGAACTCAGGCCCTTGCGTTTGCCAGGGAAGCACTTATTCCACTGAGCCATCTCCCCAGCCCCTTAAAAGATTCTTAAACAAGACATTATGAATAAAACTTAAAGCTTTAAATACTGATACTTCTTTGAACTTAACAAATTATCAGTGATGGGGATTGGACAAATTTTCAAAAGAGCTTTCTAGCTAATTGCTTTTTGTCTTTTTTGAGACAGGGTTTTACTATGCAGCTCAGGCTGGCCTCAAACTCACAGCAATCCTCCTGCCTCAACCTCCTGAGTGCTGGCTGGGATTACAGGCATGCACCACTATGCTAGACGAAGCTTTCCATTTAAATCTTAGAAAAATGGTGTGGTACCTTGATGTGCTATCGGGTGGCAACATGTTTCTATCATTGATTTAAACATAAACTCTAGATTTCAGTTTCATATAACTGCATCAAAATATAGATCTAGGATAGCTCTTTTAGTATGGGTTTTGATAATTCTCAGCAAAGCTAAATATAAATTTATGGTTTTAATGTTTGATAAAATGAAAAATAATCAGTAAGAGTTATTCAGAATATGTAAATAGCATACATTCTTAGCTAAGATGAGGATCTCTGTGAACCTAATTGGAGATTTGCATGGTTGGGTGCAGAAGTTGTATAAATACTAAACACAGGAGTACAATGATGACAAATTAAAAAGTAAACCCTAGGCTGGCCCTTAAGGCACATACACATCTGTAATCCTAGCAATCTGGGAGATTAAAGCACAAAAATTACGAATTCAAAGCCAGGCTAGGCAACTTCAAGTCAAACTAATAAGACCCTGTTTCAAGAAAAAAACAAAAACAAAAACAAAAAAACACCATTAAAAATGCTGAGAGATGTAGCTCACTATGAGGGCCATGGATTGCATTCTCAGAACTGAAGGGGGGTGGGAACTACTGGTAAAGGAATATTGGTATGGCTTACATTAAGAAAGGTTTTTTGTTTGTTTGTTTGTTTGTTTGTTTGATTTTTTAACTGGAGATTGAACTCAGGACCCAGTGCTTGCCAGGCAAGTGTTTATTCTTCTGAGCTATCTCCCTTGCCCCATTAACAAGTTTTGAAAACTTACTTTCAGGATTGTTCATTCAACATTTCTCCAACCTAAATTTACAGAGAAAACAAGAGGAATTAACAACTTGGATTTTAGTCTAAATTGAAAAACTGGCATTCACTCACTCATGACTTTCTAGGCAGAGAATTACTTCCACTACTAAGAAAGAAAAATCAAACAAAATGTAGCATGTTCATTCTTTTAAATAATTACTCTGGCTGTGCCCTGACCAGCTCTCCTCAGCAAGGATGGGATTCAGTTCTTGTATTCACCGTGCAGCTTTTTCTTCCCGTGAGGAAGGTGGCTCAGAGAAAAGGGTGACTTAATATTCAGCCGATCCCTTTCAGCCTCCTCTTCCTCGTCGTACCGCTCATCCTCGTTTTCATCTTCCACGTCACTGCTCTGAGGACTGGAGGCCTGAGACCCGGATGGAGAGGGCGGTACTGAGGAAGGCCTGGGGTACTTGAATCCGTCTGTCTGTAGGAGACAAAAATGAGACAGTGACATTACGGCTCCTTGGTTTTCAATTATATAAGCACTATACGTGTACATGTATTCTTTAAAAAAATATTTAGATATGTTTTGTGATCTATTCAGATGCTATTAAACTCTGATTCATTTTGGCTCTGGTATCACCAACTTTAAGAGAGATTCATTAAATACACAATTATCTTCTATCAAGCCTTGAAATGTGCCTGGTGCCATACACGTGTCATCCCCTTTATCTGCTTAACAACATCTCAGTGAGTGTATTTTTCCCATTGACAAAAAAATTTAAAAGGTAGAGAAGCCAAATGATTTGCCTGGTCACACGGCACAGAGTGACGATGTACAACGGGTTGGTGATGGCTCCAGAGCCTTTAATACGAACTTACACGTACAGTGCGAATGCTGTTACCGTGTCACTTTCTGTGGTCCCTTCTGGGTGAAGAGGAATTGTCTCAGACAGCACGGGTAATACACGATATAGCTGTTATGTGCCACCCCCTACACTCTGTTCCATTGTCATCTACATAGTTTGCATTTAAGCACCATCCAATTAATTTAGGAAATATATTGATAAAAATCACATAATCATATTAATAGTTAACAGTCTTGTGGCATTAGCTATCCAGAGCCATCTGCAATTCAAGAGCCACAGGTGGGACACACCTGGGTGGTCCTTTAGATCAGCTTAGGACAGCTGCAAGGCATGGGCGATTGGATGTCCCGGAATAGCCAATACCGAATTCTGGAAGCCATGCTGTTTAGTTGATCCAAAAATTCCACCATTTGCTGTCCTTTTGGTTAAAGGACAGCTATCCCTAGCTTTTAATCAAATTGCTTGCTACCTAAGAGTCACTGAAAATACTCATTTATAACTACATTCTGCAATGTCACCAAGGAAACAAATTGGAAAACATGGTCCCTGCCCTGCGTGCTGGGAGTACATATGCCAAAACTGGAAGATAAATGTGTTAAAGTGTTACAGCATTTGCCATTCTGTATTGCAACCACGTTCATACATTACTATCATGAACCATCATTTTTAGGTTGAATCTGCCTTTATTTGAAATAATACATCATTTGAATAATGGATGTGTATGCACTATCAGGAGGAGTGCCTGCCTTAGTAAAGCAATCAGCTGGGCAAGGTGGTGCATGTCCGTAATCCCAGCACTCAGGAGGCTGAGGCAGGAAAATTCTTGTGAGTTCAAGACCAGCCTTGGACTACAAAGTGAGCTCAAGTTCAGCCTGAACTGCATAGCGAGACCCTGTCTCAAAAACACCAAAAAGAAACCAACAAAGCAATCAATTCTCTGAGTACTAGGAGCATAAGCATAGGAGTTGGGATTTGTAGATGGAACAATTAAGAAAACTTTCTTTGCCTTGTTTATGGCTCAGATTTTTTATTGCTTCCTCTGGATACCTAATATATGTAGAAGGCTGGCGAGATGGCCCAGTGACATTAGCACCTGCCTGGCAAGCACAAGGTCCTGAGTTTGATCCCTGGTATAAAACCTAATATATGTAGAATATAGATTATGAATAGGTAGAATCATTCATGGTGAAAGTAACTCCTGGTTGAGACCTTCGATCAGATTATGTATGCACTTGAAAGACTCACAAATACTTACTAGGGATCAATCATTTTGGGCATTCTCTAGGATGACTCAGAATTGGGTGTTTTCCTTTGGGGCATTGTGACAGCCTACTTTTGGAGATGGATGTGACATCAACTCATGCAGAGCACAGAGCTACTGAGCTAAAGTGGATCTTTGGCTGATTATTATTATTATTATTATTATTATTATTATTAATGGCTTAATGTATTTCATTATTGCAAGGCCTCACTACATAGCTCTGACTCATAGTGATCCTCTTGCCTTCAGCCTCCCAAGTGCTGGGATTACAGGAGTATGCCACTATGCCTAGACTAGCCAGCTTGCCTGCCCTGAGGGTGGAGCTAGCACAGCATGTGCCTATGAATCAAACCGAGGTCCCCGTGCTTGCCTAAGCTTGCCTAAGCAGGCACTTCAGTCCACTGAGCTATCTCACCTGCCTTGGCTGATTATTTTTTGAAATGGATTCTCTCTCTTTGTTGAGCAGGCTGCTCTGGAACTTGTAGGCTTGGATGGGCTTCTCAGCTTTGCCTCCTGAGTAGATGGTAATTCAGGCATGCGCCGCTGCACTATGCCAACAGCATAAGTCACGTATCTTTGCACCTATGATGTTGCCTTGTACACAGGAAGCCAAACAAGTTTGGTTCTTGTATCCTATAGACTTCTGCAGGGACTGATCTCACTAGGGGGAAAGGGCTGATACTGCCTGCTTCAAGTTACATTTCCTGGCTTCTTCCCTTCTAAGTGAATCTGATAGCAGATGTGACCTATGGTGGCCTCATCTGAATTTAGAAGAAGCCTCCCCAGAAGTCACTCCTCCGTGATGCATAAATGCTCATCTGATCTATTTCCTCCTGTGAAGCTTGAATTTATTTTATTCTTTTTTTTTTCCATTTATGTATCTGGTACAGTGTCTCAGTATGCAGCTCAGACTCATGGTGATCCTCCTGTTTTCAGCCTTCCCCTGTAATCAGCTGGGATTACAGGCATGCATCACCATGCCTGGACTCAGTCCCTGGCTAAGGGCGTGCTGGGGGCAGGGCCAGGGCGATGTGCGGGACTGGGGATCAAACCCTGGTCCCTGCACTTGCCGAAGCAGGCACTTAGTCCACTGAGCTATCTCGCCAGCCCTTGAATTTATTTTATCATTGCTACATGGTCATCCTATGTTTAACACAAACCCATGGATAGAAAATGTACTTCCTGTTAAAATGGCCCAGTTTATTCTTGAGCAACCCTCAGCAGAATGGAACACTTTGACCCTTTAGGTAGAATTTTCATATAGAGAGGCCACACCAGCATCCTTCTACCAGACGTGGGGGCAGTGGAGTCAGGGACTTTGAGATAGTCAGATCTGTGGGTGTCATTGTTCTTTGCTTTCATTCAACATACCCTGAAGAAGTATATTCTGTGCATTTAACTACCTTCAGATTTAAAAGTTGTGTTAGAGAGTGTCACAAACAAAAAAATTTAGCTTTCAAAACAAACAATACACTTAATATTTACCTTTGGGAGGGACATGGGTTCCACATGGAAATTATCTGGAAAAGCTCTGCTTAAAGTCAGGTGCCTGGCATGCTGGTAATACTGTGACAGAAGGACAGTCCACATGTTAAAGCAGAGAAAGTGCTTGGAGATTTCAAAGCCTAGTGCATATATAAGTCTCATTTTCCTTAGTCTGATGTTTCTTTTAGCTAATACATAAAAACTTAAGTTACATATATTAAAAATGTACCATCTAATATTTTGGTGCATGTACGTATGGCATCAAAATACACATAAACATTAGAAATACATATCAGAATTTCTTCCCCCTAAGTTTGAGAATTAGGAAAAACACAATAACCTATAGTTTTCTTGTTTTTAAAAACATACACAAAACTACAGAAGTGCTGGATCAGAGCACAAATACTGGCCAGCCTGAGCTCTGAATTGTGTACTGAAGCTCTGAAAACACTGTATAAATCCACAGAGAAACAGTGCAATGTAGGAAAGAGATGGGGCCTGGATAGGCAGGCAGAGTGGATCTAAATCCTGCTTCAGACCTCTAGTAAGAAGCTAACTCCCAATAGCTTTGCCTTTCTCTTTTCATTCTTCAACGGAGGCAGTAAAATTGACCATCCAGTGTATACCAAGCACTGGCATCACTGTGCGTAGGTATTCAGCCAATAGAAGCATCTGTTATTTGGCTAGGAGGGCTTGGCAACATGGAAATGGATGACCTGAAGGCAAAGTCAATGTATTTAATATTAAATCATTTATTTCTAAGGCATGTGAACATCTGGGTGTTCATATGCCTACTGCATAATCTACTGGAGGTATTTTCAATTCTTGTCATTTTGAAAAACAGTATCACTTTCCACCATTGCTGTAGTTAGGGACTATGACCCCATTGATTCTCTTGAACAAGGATGTTAATAAAGAAGGTCCTTTTTCATCCCTTGGGTTGTCTTGATATTGTTCCTGGCTTCAGGAAATGTTCCTGTGTAGCTGCATGTTAAGCACTGAATAGAGTAACTAGGCAGATTAGTGCTAGATCCTGGCAGACTTTCTGCTACTGATGGACTCAAACTCAAAGCTAAGAGTTGAATTTGCATCTTTGAAAACTCATATTAAATTAAAAAGTACATACAAACATTACCAAGATTTGAACAATCATGGTGTTGAGCTGTCTCTACAGATCATGACTAGAATCCATTTTAGTGGTCTTTAAAGTGATTCCTCTGTGTTTACCCAAAACTTGCTTACTCTGCCCAAGTATCTCCAGTCTAGAAGATCTGAGAGCCTCTCAGTCCGGTTCCTCTGGATGATTCTCTGGCGGCGTGATTGTTTGCAAAATCCGTAGAGAAACTGAGTCAGCTGATTGCAAGAGTCATCTGGAGAGCGGAACCGCCTATCAACAATGTAAATACCTAAAAAGCACAAAAGCCAAAGCACTGGTCCAAATAGGGGTCATCTTAAAATAATTCTCCTATTCTTTGTTATATATTTGGCTCTGTTAAAGAGCATGCACACCATCTGCTCCCTGACTTAGCTACAGATAGGCTTTGTATCTTCTATGGTCTTCTAATGGCTTAACCATCACAGGCAGCCAACAAAGTGGATCTTACTAAGAAACTAAGAAGCCTGGACATCTAGGGAGAAGCTGCATCAGAGATTCTCCAGTGATGGCTCATAAACCAGGATCTCCTGGGGAAGGAACCTGGGGTTACTGCTTTGTAGCCTCCTCCTTCCCATCATACAGCCACACTCTTACCTGAGGACATAGGACAGCAACAGGATAACTGTAAAGGAAGTGGCAGCACATAGATATGGAATCCACCCTATCCTAACTTTTCCTGCTGCTAGGAAACATGGACAGATAGACAGTGATATGCAAATTTTCTTGTCATCTTTAAACAATTTAAGTGAAATTTCCTAGCTGGCATGAATAATAAAGTAATTAATAATGTGTGTATCTATAAAGGCATTATATATTATACACATAGTTTATACCTACATTACACATTATATATTTAAATATTTAATAATGTATTTGTCTTAAATATAATGAAAGATATGTGTACTCTAAGCCCATGGTAATTATAATAGCACTTCTACAACAGAAAGTCAACCAAACCTCAGGAAAAAACTCAACTCCACTGGAAAAAAAAAATAGGTCAAGGCTAAAGTTTGTCCAGGTCTGTCTTTTGAGCAATGTCTTTAACATTCACAGCATTCTTATCTATGGACCATGTAACTGAATCTACTTTTAATAGAATAAATACAAAGATTCATTCACTTATGAGGACAGCTTTGGAATTAGGCTCTGGGATTAGATAGATGATGAAAACCTCACCATAAGCTGTTGGATCAGCCACGTGTTCCTGCATGAAACAACCAAAGCCAGAGAGGTTCGTGGTCACGCTGGGGATCCCCATCACAGTGCATTCGGCTGCCGGGACAAAGACACAAAGGCTTGGTTAGCTCCAGACCAGCTGCTCCTGAGCAGGCAAAGGAGAAAAGTGCCCCAGTCAGCTTAGCAATAGCAGTGTTTATTTTGTGCCAGGCAGGTATTGAATTTTTTCCATGTTTATAAATGCATTTAATCTTCACAACAAGCCTATGAAGAGATGCTGTCATTATCCATGAATAAATGGAAGTACAGAGAAGTTAAGTAACATGGCCAACTTCATGAAGCCAGTGAAATGGTAGAGTGGGATTTGAACCAGGAACCTGAAGAGTCTTTGCCAGACTGAATGTCTGTGCTATTCTGCCTGCCTCCCCAAGCCCACCTAGGTTTATTTTTGTTTTCCTCCAATCTGACCCTGTGACTCTATCTGGCAGGATAAATATGATTTGGATGTGACCAGCTTCTATTCTCACATAAATTTCTTGGGCCCAAGACTCCATCACTTTCTGAAATATTCTGATTTAATATTCAAATATTCTCTTTTAGTACCTCCTCATCTTTTGGTCAAAATTTCTTTCCTAGACAGTATAGTATGTCTCAAAAAGTCTACTGCTGTCAAGGAGGTATGATTTTTGCTTGTTTGCTTTTGGTATTTGAGACAGGATCTCACTATGTAGTTCTCACTATGACTTCAAACTAGTTGTGTAGCTCAGGCTGGGCACAAGCCAGTGATCCTCCTGCCTCAACCTCCCACATGCTGCGATGAGAGGCATGTGCCACCACACCTGGAAGATGTATGCATTTCTTTCTTTCTTTCTTTCTTTCTTTCTTTCTTTCTTTCTTTCTTTCTTTCTTTCTTTCTTTCTTTCTCTTTCTTTCTTTCTTTCTTTCTTTCTTTCCTTTCTTTCTTTCTTTCTTTCTTTTTTCTTTCTTTCTCTTTCTTTCTTTCTTTTTTCTTTCTTTCTTTCTCTTTCTTTCTTTCTTTCTTTCTCTCTCTCTCTTTCTCT
>NW_004524640.1:1640511-1641511 GCF_000260255.1 Octodon degus
TTTCTTTCTTTTTTGGCAGAACAAGGGATTGGACTCATGCCCTTGCGCTTGCCAGGGAAACGCTTATTCTACTAAGCTGCCTCCCTGGCCCCAGATGTATGCATTTCTAATGAAGAATTTATATCTAGATTTTGAATTTCTCTTGGTTGATCATGTGTGGGTACAGAAGTGATCTTCTTATTGCATGTAAAGTAATACAATATGAACGGTAGCTTCATGTTCAAGCATTTCTTCTTGGTTTAGATCTCCAAGGAGACATCAGGGGCTCTATAATTATAGGACAAGGGAAGAAGATGGAGGGAGATTGCAAATATCTCTGAGAATCTAATGATAATTCTGGAATTTCCCCCAAAGACAAATTCAATTCATATAACTATGTGTACACAATTTTGCTTACAATTTCATGGACTGTTTCTTTTCTCCTTCCTTCCTTCCTTTCTTTCTTTCTTTCTTTCTTTCTTTCTTTCTTTCTTTCTTTCTTTCTTTCTTTCTTTCTTTCTTTCTTCCATACTAGGGACTGAACTCAGGGTTTTCCCACTCACCTACATCTCTAGTCCTTTTTTTTTCTTTCTTTTTCTTTTGTTATACAAACTTGAAATATTTTAATATCTCCAGAAGTAGCACATAGGAAATAACAAAGAGCATAATTCAAAAGGCAAGAGAAGTTGCAGTGTGCTCCTGGACGAACAATAAAGAGCTCTCAATATGATAGTTATACAGGACTATATAAAAATATATATTAGATGAACCCTTATTTAAAGGTCATTCCAGATTTCTATGAAACAGTACCAATCTTATGTTGGCTTATACATGCATTTTCCCCCCATATATGTGTGTGTATGCATGTATAAAAGACAGGAAAGAAGTAATATAAAGTCAACAGAAAATGGAAATACTTTTTATAGTTTCTAATACTAGGAGAAGATATCATACAATGTCTTTTAAATAAAGTGTAAGTCAAAGATACAGTATAAATCTTAGAACAAAAATTAAGATTAAG
>NW_004524640.1:1643381-1650240 GCF_000260255.1 Octodon degus
GATTGTCTCACTCACTCCTCTAGTCCTTTTCTTATTTATAATTTTGAGACAGAATCATGCTAAATTGCCAAATTAATCCAGACTAGGTTTATGGTTGAACTCTTGCTTCAGACTTCCAGAGTGTCAGGATTACAGGTGTTAACCATCATACCTAACTCTATCTGTACTCTTTCTTTTTTTACTAAGTTGTTACTAATAAACTTTGTAGCAAAGTCCCAGGCAATCATGTAAGCCTTATTTAATGAAATAAGTGTTTATATTAATTTGCCTTTAATAAAATATGGAGCACACTTTCATGAATGTTTAGTTAGACTCAATATCACATGTAATTATTCTAAAAAGAAATCAGAAGCCAGGTGTGGTGGTGCACTCCTGGAATCCCAGCAATGGAGAAGCTGTAGAAGAAAGGTCATCACAAGTTTGAGGCAAGCCTGAGCTAGAGTGAGACTGTCTCAAAAAATCAAATCTCAGCTGGAAATGGTGGCACATGCCTGTAATCCCAGCACTTGGGAAGCTGAGGCAGGAGCATCATTGTGACTTTGATACCAGTCTGGAGGCTACAAAGTGAGTTCAAGACCAGCCGGAAAGTGCATAGTAAGGCCCTGTCTCAAAAAGGCCAAAAGAAAAAAGAAAAAGAAAGAAAGAAAGAAATCAGAATTATCAAATATGACAACGTTAAACATATATCACCAGAACTCATACTATTTCTTTCACTGTAGGTTGGGTGAAGAATGGCCAACTCTGTTTGGTTAACTCTGGTTCATCAACTATAGAGTATTCTACAGGCTATTATCCTATCTTAAGCCATTCTTTTTGGTCTTTATCTCAGAACATGAACCACAGCTAGCCTATAATTTTCGGTATTAAATTCAACCTTATCCTATAGAAAAGCATTTTGGAGGAAAGGCAGCTGTCAGTTACAAAGCATACTTTTCACCCGATAGAAATGAATGCCCCTCCTCAGCTATCATATGCTGGGGCTTCTCTCCTCTATCTGTGATAACTCCTCTAATGAATTGCATTCCTTACTAATAATAGGAGGAAGGAGTTTCAATGACAAAGTTTTAAGCTCACTGGTGAAATATTTCATCAATATTTCTTAGCTCCATGAAATGAGCTAAGATCTTTATGCAAACATTTCATAAGAAAACACCACTGCAACAAAAGTAAAATGGATGCCTGTAATGGGTTTGTGGGCTACAAGAGAGTAATTCAAACTCCAGAGTAGTTAGATGCAGTTTTTAAGGTATGATTCAAGAAGTAATAGTTCTTGGTTAGAAAGGTTTAATATCTTTACTGTTTATATAGAGACTGATGATTCCAGGATCTTTTATTTTTTTCTTTTTGTAATTTTAACCTTTTCTTAAAGAAAGAAAAAACCAGAAATGATGACCTGTGGGAAGCAATGAAAACAGTCCTCAGAGGAAATTTGCAGTAGTGAATTCTCCCATTAGGAAAATAGAGTGACCCACATGGCTGACACTGACAAAGGATCTACAAACTGCGGAACAGGGTTTCAGGGTAAATCCTGAGGGGATTTGATTAAGTTTGTCAGATAAAAAGTTACATTTCTTGTTATATAGGTCTTGTTTTATCTTGGTCTTAACCATCCAGCAGGAAAGTATAAAAATGAAGTATAAAAAGTAAAGTCATATTAATATGCTCAGCTGTAAAAGTCTCAGGTCAACAACCTCTGACATTGTTGGTCCTACGGATAGCCCACTACTATTATGGACTACAGGACTATATTGGATTATTTTGCTGAATTCATGCACTTACAATATTTAAATGGCAATGGAATACAAATGAAAGACCATTGTATACTGAGATCTATCTATCTATCTATCTATCTATCTATCTATCTATCTACACACACACACACACTCACACACACACACACAATAGTTAAGATAGATATACAGCTACTTTCTCTTAATTCAATGAGAAGAAAGATTTGTACTAATGTTTGGACAGAATATTGTGTTTGCATCTTGTACTATGAATAACTACTATGAAAACAATATGCAATATAGTAAGTATTGTAACTGTCCTACTACCCTGTTTGGAAACTGTCTCATTGCTATTTGTTTCTCAATAAAATTAATAAAAAAGGAAAATAAAATCAGCTCAAACAAGCAACCTAATGCTGCACCTCAAGCTTCTTGCAAAAAAAACCCCAAAAAACAACCCCATCCCAGCAGTTCAAGCCCAAAGCCCAGGACATTGTAAAGGTCAAAGCAGAAATCAATGCAATGAAGACTAAGAAAACCATATGAAGAATTAACAATTGAAGAATTGGTCCTTTGAAAGAATAAATAAAATTGATAAACCCCTAGCCAACCTTATCAGTAAAAGAAAGAAAAAACTGAAATTTGTATAGTAAAGAATGAAAAGGGTGAAATTACTACAGATACTGTAGAAGTTCAAAAGATCACCAATACCTACTTCAAAAATCTTTATTCACATAAGATGGAAACCACAAAAGAAATGAATAGATTCCTAAATACATATGAATTACAAAGGCTGAATCAAGAAGAGATAAAATTTCTGACTGACCCAATACCAGTCAATGAATTAAAAATATAATTAATTACTTCCCAACAAAGAAAATCCTAGGTCCTAATGGATTCTCATCTGAATTTTACAATAAATTTAGAAAGGATTTACTCCTCAAATTCTCCTCAAATTGATTAACCTTGTCAGATAAAAAATTACATTTCTTGTTATATAGGTCTTGTTTTATCTTGGCCTTAACCATCCAACAGGAAAGTATAAAAATGAAGTATAAAAAGTAAAACCATATTAATATGCTGAGCTGTAAAAGGCTCAAGTCAACAACTTCTGACATTGCCAGTCTTACAGATAACCCACTACTATTATGGACTACTGGACTATATTGGAATATTTTGCTGAATTCACACACCTACAATATTTAAATGGCAATGGAATACCCATCTCTGACAAATACTCCTCAAATTCTTTAAGAAAATTGAAAGAAAAGCAATTCTCCCTAACTCATTCCTGGAGGTAAATATTACCTTGATACTAAATCAGGGTGAAACCCAACCATAAAAAGAAAACTACTGACCAGTCTCCTTAATGAACATAGACGCAATCTATGAATCCCAAATGGGTTTCGTCTCAGGAATGTAGGATCCTATTTTCATAAGATTTTAAATACTTTACCTAAATTCTGGGAGAAGAATGCACATAGTAGAAAGTTCTTGGGGCCAGGGAGATAGCTCAGTAGAATAAGTGCTTGCCTGGCAAGCACAAGGGCCTGAGTTCAATCCCCGGTTCCAAAAAAATTAAAAAAAAAAAAAAAAAAAAAGTTTTTTTTTTTTTCTTTCTTTTTTTGAAGAAGGATCTTGCTACATAGCCCACGCTGATATCAAGGGATCCATCCAACCCAGTCTACTGTAGCTGGGGCTATCGGACAGTTCCACTTTAACAGGCTACTTCTTCACTCAACTCGTTATTCCTTTCCTTTGGCATCTGCTGCCCCTTCCTGGAGTTTCAGATCATTAATGGCTTCATGGTACAGAAGAAAAAGTTTATTCTCTTAGTTGTAAATGAAAATGTTTTCTGAACCTTTTATTATAGGAAAGACAATTTTTATTCTTTGACATTGCCATGCAGTTAGAGTGTTTGTTGCTCTTTTCATTACTCATTTCAGTATTAATATACATTCATTGCTCTTAATCGCAGCCATGCTAGCAGAGGTCAGAAAGAGCAACAAAGAGTGGATCTGAGAATCTACCTTCTCTTAAAAAAGAAAGGACAATGGAGAGGATGAGCTTTGAAAGGGAGTGATGCTGTTAGTGAACTATTTCCCGGACCCATTATACGTCATTATTTCTCATATTATTACTGTAGCTAATTTTTTATACTTAGTGGATGGGTCAGGTGGAGATAATAAAATAACATAACCTTTCTAAAACATTCTTTTCTCTTTGTAATCCAGTGAAGCAATAAATCAGGTACCTACAAAAATATGCAAACCACACTGTCGTACACTTCCACAATCCTGTCCTTATTCTTAGTATCTATAAATCATAAAATTGACTCTTGAGATTGAACCAACCAAAATAACTTTAAAACAAACTGGAAAGTCAAAACCTTAGTATACATGACATATGAACCTTAAAATTATATATAGCGATCCATATAAAACAGTATACTGTTTCACAGCTGATATTTTCGCATACCTGGAGTATAGCCCCAGGGTTCATAGTATGACGGGAACACCCCAAGATGACAACCCCGGACGAACTCTTCATAATCCATGGGCAACAGAGGGCTGGTGGAGGACAGGAACTCTGGGTGCAAAATAATCTAAAAACAAGAAAAAAACATCTAATGAGAAAAAGAACATAAAGCAAAAAGCCCCTTAAGAATACTTAGGGAGCTGGCCTGATAGCTCAGCAGATTAAAGCACCTGCTCAGGCAGAGCACAGCAGCAAGGGTTCAATCCCCAACCTGTCATGCTAGCCTGGCCCCAGGGGCATGCTGAGATAGTGACTGAGACTGGGCGTAGTGGCACGTGCCTGTAATCCCAGCACTTGGGAGGCTGAATACAGATGGATCACTATGAGTCTGATCTGCATAGTGAGACCCTGTACACCTGGTCCTAAATACAGAAAGAAAAAAAAAAGAATACTTGAGTTCTATATTCAGTAGGGGAGGAAGAGATAAGAAAAAAGAAGAAAAAAAAAAGGCTTGGTTTTTTTTTTTTTTTTCTCTCCATTTTACTCCACTGAAGTAAAAGGGTCCATTAGCTTTCTTGCCCATGTCAAGGCATGGTACACATGAGTTCTCACTTTTGCTCTCATTCTGAACAATGTCTGTTAATCCAGCCTTGAGCAGAAACAGAGGTTAGGTTATATTTTATTCTCTAACTGATGATCCCTGTCATATTTTTTTTTTGGTGGAACTGGGGCTTGAACTCAGATCCTTGCGTTTGCCAGTCAAACACTTATCCTACTGAGCCATCTCCCTGCCCCCCCCCGTCATATTTTTTAATTTTCCCATTTTGTGCAGAAAAGAGGAGAACTGTATGTATAATGAGGTGCTCTGATATACCCCACGCTTGAGTTACCCAAGTGACACAGAACCAAGGGCTAGGAAAGATGCTCTGGGAATCTCCTTAGACCAGGCCTCACATGAGGACCTCACCCTGATCATCATCCTCTCACCTAAAAGGCAGCTGCCTCCTCCTAGAAGCCCTTATTTCTGATTCATAAAGTCTCTATTCAACAGCTGAGTGACGCTTTAAGAACGTCAGTCACAGCTGGATATGGTGGGGCCACCTCAAAGTCCAGCAGTCAGTGAGGCTGAGGCAGGAAGATTGTAATTTGAGCCTAGACTGGACAATTTAGTAACTTAGATCTGGTGGCAAAATAAAAAATAAATAAAGGGCTGGGGATGTAGCTCAGTGCAGGCCCTGAGTCCAAGCCCTACCCTGTTCAAAATCCCATTTTATTCAGAGTAAGAGGTGACTAGTGTGCCATGACCAACAGGCAGTGCTGTGCTGGTGCTCAAAAATCGAGACTTCCGCTGGTTTATTGAAAGGAGCCATTTAAGCTTACATTTTTTAAATTAATTAAGTTGTTTCTTTTTAATTTCTTAGAACTTTTTTCTTACCGATTTTACAGGCTTATATCTGGCAACCTAAACAACTAATGTGAAGATAACATTATGCAATACAGGGACCATTGTCAAATTCCTATTACTTTGTTTAATGAAATTTTGCCATGTTTCTAATGTGTTTCTCTTTCACCAGTTTACATTATTTAAAAAATAAAAACAAAAAGATCAAGAAACCAATGTTCAAATAGGTATTTGTACATGAGTGTATTATAGGTTTTAATCATATAAATGATTTTTTGTGTATTAATTTAAGTAATAAAAAGTGCATATATAAACCTGCGTACTTCACCCCACGCACAGTGGACTCCTGACTCTGGGCTAGCTCTGATTTTCTACTTCAGGATGTGTGTCCTTTCTCACCTTCCTGAGTGTTGACACCTTTCTCTGGACTGCCCAGACCCCCACCTGACTCTGGTACCTGTGCAGCGCCAACTGGTAGCTGGAGAATCAAACTGTTCTAGAAGGAGAGAGAATGAGGAGAAGGCAGAGAACAAAGAACAGGCATACTATGCTTTTCATACTTTATTCACCAAATAAGAATATTTATTCTTCCAAAGAGGTTACTTTGAAAACTAAGAAACTAGCTCATTTAATTTTTCTTTCTGAAAAAGAAAAAGAAAAAAGCAGGGAGGGAAGAAAGGGAGGAAGAGAAGGGAAGGGAAGAAAGGCGGAGACATTTCTGGCGCTCAGCTGCAGTCTGCAGCTCTTCCTGGCTCGTTCTTCCTGCTCCTGCTTCATGGGTGTCTGACTGCATCTCACTGTCTAGTCCTGCCTTCCACGGCTTTAGGTCTCACAGCCATTTCCCCTAATGAGCCTTTTGTGTATCTAGCCTGCCTGCACATCTGCTTCTGAGACGCCCATAACCAAGACAGCATCACTGCTTCAAAGAACCCACAGCCTTTCTGAACATATGGACACATTAAATTCTTAAAATGCAATTTAGTGGCTACTTTACACAATTACAGTAGATATAAAGTGCCTTGGGAATGCAGATAAGGAAAGAACTGGTGCTGGCTGGTACGGAGGAAACTGTTACAGAAAAGAGCAAGGAAAACATGACTTGCAGGTTGGACTGCAAAGAAATTATTGGAATGACTGTGACAAGAGGATTTCACAAAGGGATAAGAGCACCAACAAACACACGAAGGTGTTAAGTGTTGATATTTAGGTACTTGCCCATACTTTAAAAATTGTCTCACTGATATAAAAA
>NW_004524640.1:1651755-1652951 GCF_000260255.1 Octodon degus
AACCGCAGTCCCTGTGCTTTGCTAAGCTTGTTCTAAGTAGGTACTTTAGACCACTGAGCCATCTCACCAGCCCCTTCAACCCCATTTTCAAGGTTTTCCTTTGTGTCCACATCTGCCACACATAGGTAGCTTCCCTTGCAGTTGCTACTTGAGTCCCTAACCTGTACTTTCTAAGTTCTTATTATACATCCCAGGTTGGACATCTCATATGTAACTCAAACTCATTGAAACAAAATTGAATTCAGTTCATGACATTACCTTGAAACTAGCTCCTCCTAGTCTTCCTTTAGTTTTTAGGAAGCATTAGGTAGATTTTTAAGGCAGAGAGTAATTATCCTTGACTTCTCCCTCTTTTTTATTGCCAGTGTTCACTGATGTTATGGCTTATACCTAGATGTTCTCCC
Organism: Octodon degus; assembly: GCF_000260255.1. Taxonomy (NCBI): domain Eukaryota; kingdom Metazoa; phylum Chordata; class Mammalia; order Rodentia; family Octodontidae; genus Octodon; species Octodon degus. The sequence continues at coordinate 1,652,160 of NW_004524640.1, forward strand.
AATGTCTCAGGTACTCTTAAGAGGAGCTTTACAGAGGTGGCTGGATCTAGAGTGTGTAAACATCGAGTAAGGGAACATTATAAATAAATTAATCAGCTGATTTGTTTAACACAGTAATGAGAAGGTCCACCTTGGGTGTGGATGACACTAGCTAATAGGCTTGTAGCCTGAATGGAATAAAAGGGAAAGGGACACTCAATGCCACTGCTTGCTACGTACTGCTTGTCACACCACGAAATGTTTCTCTTCCGTGTCCCTCTGCCACGTGATCCTGCCTTAGAACCAGCTAACCAGGGACTAAATCCCCCACAAACTTTAAGCTAAAACAAACCTTTACTCCTTTAACCTTAAGGAATTGGGTATTGTGTTTCAGTAATGAGGAAAATAACTAAGACAGAATCTAAGAATACATCATGTTTTGCAAAACGTTTTATAGTAAAGTATAAGAAAACAGGCACATTTAAACATCAGGAGAAAGGGTTAAGGCAAAGTTTGTTATCCAACATGAAGGAATTTAATGCATATTTATAGAAAGCAAGGAAAGAAGCTAATTCTAAGGAAGAAATCTCATTGTAAGAGAGTATAATAACTGGCTATGGTGGTGCAGGCCCAGAACGTTAGCATTCTAGGTAACTGAGGCAGGGAGATCACAAGTTTGTATCCAGCCTGCACAACTTAATGATTTAATGAGGCCCTGTTTCTAAAAAGTATATAAAATGAGGATTGGGGATATAGCTCAGTTTGGAGGCCATGGGTTTAGCCTGTACTAATACAGAAAAAGACACAGAGAGA
>NW_004524640.1:1653771-1662663 GCF_000260255.1 Octodon degus
CTGTAATCCCAGCCCTGGGGAGGCTGAAACAGGAGGATCACTATGAGTTGAAGCTGTGTAGTGAGACCTTGTACAAAATACATAAAATTAAAAAAAAACAAACAAAAAGAAACATCCTCTAAAACTGGAAGTTTCTCATATTATCCCTCCAAGTGAACTTTATCAAGAAGAAACAAACATCATTCATTTTAGTACTGTAGTTATCAAAGTAATTCTTAGAATGCTAGTGTATCATTAAGAATTAGGCAATTTTCTGGTCATATTGTACAATGAAACCAAAGGTTAGCATTATAACCCAAAGCCATGAGTACATTTCAGTTTTCAAGAGTGGTATAAAGTATTCATTATACTATGAGTGCCTAACATAAAGAAAAAACAACTAATTTTCCTTACTGATGCTTTAGATATTTCTATTAGATGTTACAACAACTAAGAGAAGCTTCTATAAAATTCTCCACAGATATATAGCCTCTGTCATTTGGAAGCAAGCTTCCCGACCCCTTAGCTCTACCTTGACTCTGTCTGAGCGGCTGTTGAAAAGCCCGAGCCTTCTAATGGTGCTGAGGATGGGATCTGTGGAGTCATCGATCATGTTGTGAGTCGTCACGGGTGGCAGAGAATGTCGCTGAAGTGACAGAAGGAAGCAAATGTCAGTTGTGGAAGGAAATGACAAGTGTGACTGATTTCAATAACAGGGCATTAACATTGGATGCAACCTCTAGGTGAGCAACCTTTTGAGGTGACAAATGGTGATGACTGAGTTTTGTATGTGTTTCAGCAGATGATAATCACTTTGAGAGTTTTTTGCACAGACTGTGAACACATGAAGTCCTTGTTTACACCCAGCACCATGAGAGCAAAGGCTACACTTCCTGACTGCATCTGGGACTTACCCGGAATATAAAGGTAATTGGAATTTTACTCAAGATGAGCTTTTTCAGAGTCCTCCCGCGGGACTGTTTTTCAGTTCTTGGTATCCCACCACTGGGTCGAGAGTTGGGGAGCATGCCTAAAGCTTCTGTTATACTTTCCTTTTTTTTTTTTGCCATAATTCCATTCAACTGGGAACACTGATATTTTTCCTACTTTGACAAACTCTGTCTTTGGAAAAACTTAGTAGGTTTCTTGTTATTACAATGTGCAGTTTTGCAACAGGACATGTTAGTTACAAATGAATTTTGTAGGTGTCTATAGGACAAATTCCATACTTTTGAAAGATTTTTCATTTTTCTTCCCATTTTGCTATTCTTCTCAGTCGTGTTTGTGATATAGGATAAGTACATTCCTTGTGGGGAGTTGGTCCATGTACGTATCATACCCTAATCTTCATTAGTTCTTCTCCTGTCTCTCCTTCCTCTCTCCTTCCCTTTCCCTAGTCCTGCTCCTCACCTGTGCACTCTCTACTCCTTGTTTCCTATTATCTCTTTTATTTTCCTCTTGAAATGATTTTACTTTGAATTGCTCACATAAAAAGACCATATGATACTTAACCCATGTCTGATTTATTTCGCCTAGAATTTTGGTCTCAAGATGTATCCATTGTCCTATAAATGAGTTAAGTATTCTGTTTGTGGTTCAGTAATATATATATATATATATATATATATATATATATATATTCCTTTATCTAGAAAGAAGCCCACAAAGATACTCATAAAAGTCACACAGAGTCACCATTAAAGTGACCATGCTGGAGAAAAAAAAAAAAAAGCCAAGCATGGTGGCTCACGCCTGTAATCCCAGCACTTGGGAGGCTCAGGCAGGAGGATCACTGTGAGCTGGAGACGAGCTTAGGCTACAAAGTCAGCTCCAGGCCAGCCTGAACTACACAGTGAGACCCTAACTGAAAATCACAAAAAGGAAAAGTGACTATGCTAAAATGTCCTTTAACAGCTCTACAAAGTTCCCCAATTGGTGTATTAAAATATTGACAGGTTAATTTTAATAATAAGGAAAAACTGTGGGTGGTTCTTTTTACCTGAGTTGAGAAGATAGCTCTTTTCATAATTGTTAGGTCATCTCGATCCAAAATATTATTCATGTCAGGAATTTCTCCTCTAGGAAAAAAATAATATTATTAATAATAAAAAAGTTGGCAGAAATTAAGTGCTAAGTACCAGATTTACCTATATTTATCTCTATCTCTATCCATATTTATTTCTATATTTCTATATTTCATTTATTTAAAAAAGTGATTACTATTAAGTAATTACACATTAATGAAGATTTAAAATGTAAGTATCAAAAGTTACATTCATTATGTAGGTCTTGCTTTATCTAGGTCTTAACCATCCAGCAGAAAAGTATGAAAATGAAGTACGAAAAGTAAAGCCACATTAATATGCTGAGCTATAAAAAGCTCAAGTCAACAAATTTGGACACTGCCAGTCTTATGGAAAACTCACTACTATTATGGACTACTGGACTATGTTGGGATAGTCTGCTGAATTCAAGAACCTACAATATTTAAATAACAATGGAATGCCCTTCTCTGACAAAACTAACCAAAAAAGCAGGATAGAAATGAACGACCCTTTTGTATCTGTACACTCAAAATAGTTAGGATATATATACAGCTCCGTTCTCTTAATTCAATGAATAGAGAAGTTTGTTCTAATAGTATTTGTGGCAGAATATCATGTCTGAATCTTGTACAATGATTAACCACTAAGACAACAATATTCAATGTATTAATTATTGAAAATGTGCCAGTAATCATTTGTGAAACTGTCTCACTGACATTTGTTTCTCCGTAAAATTATTTAAAAAATAAAATGCAAGTATATATATTACATATGTATATTACACATATAAAATCATTTATATTTTGACTTGGTGTCTCCCTCAGCTTCAAATTGAAATTTTAATTTGCAGTGGGTCCTCTCTGACTTACAACTTATTTTCCTATTCAGAACTGTGCTCTGGTGTACAAACAACTTTTTGATATTTTTCCAATAAAAGATAAAACATTGTTTACAAGGCATATCACATCTCCAAAAGTCCTTAATTTCTTTACATTTGGCCCAAAGTAAGTACACGAGAGTAAATTATTAAGTCAGAAATAATAAGTCTTCCAAGACGCTACCTTAACAATCCATCATAGAGTTTCTTTCCAAACTTTTCCTTCATTGAATGTGCAGTGTCCCTGTTCAAAATAGAATGATTTCTAATTTTAATGGCATCATAACTTTTCATCTTCCTTTGTCATAACAATGCGGTTGTCTCATCACCCTTCTTTGAAATTCAGGTCTCTATTATAGACTTTCTTTTATACTTGCTAATTTCGCTTGAGTGAGGAAACAGGACACTCTGACCAGTACAGAGAGCTTAAATGTCTTCTGCTTGATCATAATTGAGGGGTGGCTGAAGGGAGGAAGGAACAGGAACTGCAGGTATAGATACCACACGTGTGGGAATTGGTTGATAATTTTTGATTCTAGGCTGATTATAGAGAGAGTCGTTATATATGTAGTTTAAATATGCACAATAAAATGTTTAAGACACATGCAACCCATCTTTAAAATTTCTGCAGAGGTTTGCTTCTTCCACAGTGGTTCTTTCCAAAGTTTTTCTAATAAGACCTATAATGTAATAGACCAGGTCAGCATTGGACACAGGTGTAAAACAGGGAAAGGATAAGTTCTAGGTGAAATCGCAAAGCTCATGCAATTAAAAAACAAATCCCTTTGCATTCCCTGCTGCCCAGTTCTCACAAAACCTAGGATTACCATAGCTGCTTCCGCACGGCCTGTCCTTTTAGAGTTTCCACGTTGAAATTGTTTGTCTTGGCAGGCATGATGAAAAACACCACCACGGTGACATTACTTTTATGCATCTGACAGGAGATTGGAAAACACAAGAGTCAGCTGCCTAAGATTAAAACACATGTGACACATGGACCTTAAACTTCGAAAAATACTGTTTTGAAATGTCATTAGGAAGAAACAGATACTTATTTATAATTCACAGGAAAAGTATTTCCATCTTCCCAGAAGGTTTTCAGGAGTTTTTATTTAAATCTCACTTGTTACCAAGATGTCACAGTTAATAGAGTGAAAATTCAGAAACAAAATATTTAATGGCATTGACCATCTAAAATAGGTAACAATTGCAATTGACATCACAATCCTTTTCTGTAGTTAAACAATAACTTAAAGTAAGCTCATATTACATGGCGAAAATTTTCAGATGAGAAATTTGATATGCACTTAGTTCTCGTACACTCTCATTTTTTAGTTGACTCATACTAATTTGCACAAAAGGATTGTTTACATTTGTTTCTGTTAAATATCTTGAGTTTTATTATGTTGCAGTCTAGATTTTAGGCCTTAAATAAAAAATAAGCTTTGGTATAGCAGGCTACCCTGGGCATTTTAAATATATAATTGAACCTAGGTCTCATAATAACCATGTAGACTAATACCACTCTCTTCATTTAATGAATGTTTAAAAAGGGCACAGGAGGTTTAATGTTTTATCTGAGCTCCTATGAAAGAATAGTAGTAGGGGTCCTGGGGAGATGGGTCAGTGGAATAAGCACTTCCCTAGCAAGTGCAAGGGTCTAAGTTCAATCCCCGGTTCAGCCAAAATAAAAAAAAAAAAAAAGAATAGTAGTAGGGCTGGCCAGATAGCTCAACAGAATAAAGCACCTGCCTAGGCACACGCAGCGGCCAGGATTCTATCCCTGGCGTGCTGTGCCAGCCCTGCCCCTGGGGCGTCCTGAGAAGGTGATTGAGACTGGGCGTGGTGGTGCACACCTGCAATCCCAGCACTTGGGAGGCTGACAACAGAAGTGTGATCTATGTGGCGAGACCCTGTAGACCCTACAGACCATGTACTAAACGCATTTAAAAAAAAAAAAAAAAGAATAGTAGCAAAACTACTACTAGTAAATTTTTAAATCTAATATCTGTGAGTTCTTTTCTTCTTCCTACACTAGTATGTGGGAATAGTATTTAGCCTGGTCCCTTTCCAAAGGAAATGATGTATTAGACAGCTTTGGAAATAAAAGCATACATTTATTTATAACTGCAAACATATAAATATCTATATATTGTAGATTGCCTTCTCTCCTGAGCATGGATACTTCACTATCAAGCACACTCAGGAAATCTACAAAAGTCACAGGCTAGGAAATCCACCCCAGGAATGGTACACATACTATCAAAGAATAAATGTGCTACATGAAAAAAGAATGCTTGCTTTTAGCTTTTCTAAGCAACGTAATTACTTTTGGTGTCTAGCATAAAAGCAAAGGGATTTTTAGAAAGGTATATGTAATAATTGTAAGAATAGATCTATTGATAATGTTTCTGAATATGTTATATGTATGATGTCAGTATGAGTTCATTGATAAAGCTTATTGAATAAGCACATACTAGGAAATATGAAATGAGATTATAACAATAATTTTGTTGCTTGCAGTTCTATATTGCAGATGTTTTTAAATTAAGGTACTGCTTCCTTAATGTAGTTCAAGTAAATATTTCAGCGTATTTGGTACAGTGTGTGCTCGAAGGCAAGGATAAATCTTTGCTCAAGGGGAAAACAAAACAAAACAGAACACATTAGAGGAGAGTACAGAGCTCAGTACAGAGACAGTTCAGATAGTCTCAGTGTCTTAATAATACAGACATTTTGGGCTGGAGGGATGACTCGGCCATCTAAGCGCCTGCCTGGCAAGTGCAAGTACCCGAATTAGAGCACCGGTACTGCATGCTGTGAACCCTGGGCATGTCCTGTCACTTGAAACCGAGCATTTAGCACATGCCTATAATCCCAGCACTGGTAGGGCTGAGACTGGAAGATCATGAGACCCTGTATCAAATAAATAAATATAAAAAAAGTTTAAAAGGTGAAAATTTTATAGTCTTCTCCTGTGGGTAGTTCATGTTATTTATTCTGTATTTTCAAGTGATAAGATTGGAATATAAACTACTCATTGTCATGAACAACTATGGTGTGGCACCTTTTTTTGTTGTTTTTGGCGGAACCAAGGATTGAACTCAGGTCCTGGTACTTGCCAGGGAAGCGCTTATTCTACTAAGCCATCTCCCCAGCTCCAAGGCCCCTTTTTTATAGTAGTCTCTGGTAAATTTAATTACTGAATTGACTGAGAATCTATTTTAAGGTTCACCTTCCTGAGCAAAGCCTGGGTGCACACTGCTGGGAGTAAGGACCTTTTTTCCCTCCTTCATGTATCCAGGCACTGTAGTGACATGTGTCCTAGATTAACAGTCCAACACAGCTAAACTGGAGGGTAGGCCTGGCTGGTACGTTAGGAAGGAACTGAGTTTGCAAACTTCATCCCATTTTCATTTTCTGTCTCGAATCTGAACATTCTGTGAGCCCTTCCTCTAGTGCTTGGCCCCCAGCATGCAGTGTGTACCCCTCTGCAAGCCCTGTTTCTCTTGGGGCAGCAAGGCCATGATTGCAGCTTTTGTTGTTAGATGGCTAGCTGTGATACCAAGGGTCAGAATTAGGATACCCAGTTTTACATACTCAAGTGACATCTTTTATTGCTACTGAGTTACATCCAAGTTACAGCTTCACTCGCTTAACAAAAATGAGTGACATTTTGCTCATCATTTGCTTGATTTCTCTGTATTTATCCTGCCAGGGATTGCAAAATCTAACAGAAAAGCAATGTTAAAGTGCCTTGTGAAGACATAGTACATCTAGTGAGAGGGTCTCTTTTTTTTTAAAAAAAAATTGACTATTGGACAAATTACACAGTGAACACTGTAATATTCTAGTCTGTATATTGCAAGAGCAGAGGCATTTTCGAGCTAAGGTTATCATTCTAATCTTCAAAATCATAGTTTTCTGGAAAACTATTTAAGGAGCCAGAAAGCCCTTCTGTTCCTGCAGAAGAAAGTTGTCCTTATAAGAGCATTATCCATTCTTACCCTCAGTAAGAAGTTTAGTCTGGATAAAGATTCTAGGAAGATGTCCGCTCCTTTGTTTGAAAACTCATACCTCCCCGCAATGAAAAGGAATAAAGTCTTTTCGAGATCAAAGTCAAGATGACTAAAATAAAACAAAAACAATTTTGAATGGAATACAGCAACACAACAAGCTGCACTGATGAATTCTGTCAGGGTACAAAGGGAGATAAGAAAGAGAAACATTTACCCAGTGATTCTGTTTGTTCTCTGAGAGATCACGTGCTAATTTTGTTTTTTAAATAAAAAAAAGCATACCCATAGAAATGACCTCGAACAAAATCTTGGATCCTGGCCTTGTACATAGCATGCAGATTTTGAAATTCATGCACTGCTGAAAACTTCTTCACGTTCAAGCCATTTGGAGTAACTACATCTGGGGAAACACCAACGACAACAAAATCACCAAAATTCTCCCGAGAGAAGGGGCACCATTGTAGGAGGAAAAGTATTTTAAAATCTATTAAACGTCTACTAACATTTGTAGTTCGTGACTACCATGCAATCTAAGTTTCAGAAAACTTCAGAATTCAACATTTTAGTGGAAATAGAAAATTAGGGGTGCTTGATCTAAATTATAATGAGTGATATAAATTTCCATTTCTTTTTCTTTCTTTCTCTTGAAAATTGGTTATACAGATTAATTGGTTTAATTTTAGCACATTTGTACATGCACTTAGTACACATCGACCATTCCCTCTCCACCCTCCTCAGGCCTTACAGCCTTCCTCTCTAATTTCACATGGGTCTAGGGGTGACACATATGTTTTGCTCAGACCCATATCCTCTGTTATCTTCCTTTATAGTTTATTAGTTCTAATTTCTTCTAACACAACTGATTCGTTCAGTTGTAGAACCCAAAGCATTTTGTTCTTCCAAATGGAAAACATTCTTGATTTTCCATTATATAGATCTAGAACAGAAAAGAGGGCTTACTCAGAGCAGGTGATGAAAACACTTACACCTTGGATTACATGGGTTGGATTACATTTAGAAGCAGTGAAAGCAAAAGCAAGAAACACAAAGGAATATAAAAAAATCTGGCACATGACAGTGGAGATTTTTCAATGAAGATCTGAACTATAGTCATATTACATTCTATTGACGAATCTTTTACAATTAAAAGATTCTATTTCATCCAGTTGTGTTGATGCACACCTGTATTCTCAGCATCCTGGCCGGGTCTCCAAACAAAAGAATAAAAAAGAGCTGAGGTTGCAGCTCAACACAAAGGCTTTGGGTTCAATGACTTGTACTGTCAAAATTAAAAAAGGAAAATGCCTAGTCCCTTGACATGGTTTGATAAAATCAACTGACTTTTTTTAAAGACAGAAAAAAAAAATGCTAAAAAAGAAAGACAAATGATAAAAATTATCACTAAACGAATAATAGGAATTCAACCATGACTGTTATATTGTATAACGTTGTCTTCAAATTAGTTATTTAGATTACCAGATATAAGCATCCAAAATGTTTAAAAACATTTTTAAAGTTATAAGAAATTAAAAAAGAGAAGAATATTTGTGAACTAAGCAACTTCATTGTGGACAGCAATGTGTAATACTAAAATCATGCTTAAAATACCTGTCATTTGGTCTTCTAAATGCGTACTGCTTCTAATGTCATATAAATAAATGCTATACTTGCTTTAAAGAAAATGTTCGTTTAAAGAAAAGGAATAAAAGTAAATGAGAGACAAGGAAAACAAAACGTCATAGGATTGTCCTGCTAAAATGTTGCATATGGTTTGCTTTCTAAATTTCTTTGTCAAAAATGTGTAATTGTTTTTTAATATTCTATAGGGATTTAAATTTTAGATTATCCATGATTATTGGAAAATAGTAGTTCCATTTTATGTCTAAGGTGTTTGATATTCAGACAGATAGTGATGTTAAGCTTAACTGCCTCTGTTGCAGGGCAATAATAGCATTAAGCTTCTCTTTTGGAT
>NW_004524640.1:1663578-1665863 GCF_000260255.1 Octodon degus
TTTTGAAATTGTTTCATTGCTATTTTACATTTTTTCTCATTAAAATGAATTTTTAAAAATTTAAAAAATAAATGAAAATAAAAAGGTGAAGAAAATAAATAAGCAGTAACTGTTCCTTTCAATAGAACAGCAGAAATCAGCAGTGTAGTTATCCGAGCTATTCTTTAAATATACATAAACATATTTTTCCATTCCTTCTTTCTTTTTTCCATTTCCTCATCCAAGTTGTTCTTTCCCTTCGAACAGATTCTTTCTCTTTCATAGTATCTATTGTACTTTTCAGATTTTATTCACTCTTTGAGGCTCTTATGCTAGCAAGACAATATGATGTATGCACATGAGGGTCTATTTATTTCATTTGTGAGCCTGGTCTTTATTTATTTCATTTGTTGCATTCATTCACCTATAAAAGTTTTGAGTTTATCTTTTTTATAGATAAGCAATACTGCATTGTATAAAAATACCACATCATTTTTATCCATTCCTTGTTTGATGGGCATTTGGGTAATTGCTAATATTTAGCTATGACAAAATTGTGTTGCTATAAACATGGGTGCACATATAGCACTGTGGAAAGATATTTTCAGTTCTTCTGGAAAAATACCCAGGAGGACAATAGCTGGCTTGAATTGGACCTCCAGTCCTGTTCTTCTGAGGAATTTTCACACTGATTTTCATAGTGGTTTGCCAGTCTACACTAACAGTGGAGAAGGGTTCCTTTTCTCCAATAGCCCCTCTAGCATTTGTTATTGGTTGATTTCATGACAGCCATTCTTTATAGGGTGAGATGGAATCTCAGTGCTGTTTTAATTTGCTTTCCTCAAATGACAAATGATGTTGAACATAGTTTTGCATGGTTTTTTTTGTCATTTGTATTTTCTCATCTGAAAAGTAGACATGCATCTCAGATGCGCAATTTTGGATTGGGTCTTTGAATTTTGGAGACCTGATTTTTAAAATTATTTATATGTTCTAGATAGAAGTCCTTTGTCTAGGAACAGTTGACTAAAATTTTGTACCCAATTTGTGGGTTTTCTTTTTACTTCTTTGGTGATTTCTTTTGATGTACAGAAACTTTTTAAAAAGATGAGATTCCAGCTGTTGATTCTTTGAAGTATTTCTTGCATAATGTGGTTTTTGTTCATGAACTCTCTACCTAACCCTGTCTTTAAGATTTATACCTGCTTTCTTCTCTATTAGATTTACTGTTTCTGTTTTAATATTTAAATCTTAGCTCCATTTTAACTTTAGTTTAGTGCATGGTGATATGCATGGGTCTAATTTTAGTCTTTGGCAAGTGAAAAGTCAGTTTTTCTGACATCATTTATTAAAGAGGCTATTTTTCTTGCAGTGAACATATTAGGCCCCTTAGTCAAAGATAAGATGGTTGAGTGCATTTACAGTTGTGTTGCATATTCTATTCTGTTCCACTGATTCTCAGGCCTGTTTTTTTTTTTTTTCCCTTTTCTTTCTTTCTTTCTTTTTTTTTTTTTTTGCCAGTACCATGCTGATTTTATCGAAGTAGTTTTGTAGTATAATTTCAAGTCAGGAATTATAATCCCTCCTGCCTTTTCTTTGTTGCTCAGGATTGCTTTTGCTATTCTAGGTCTTTTCTTGCTCCACATGAATTTTAGGAACATTTTCTCTATATCCATGAGGTATATTAATGGTATTTTAATTGGGATTGCATTGAATCTGTATAGCAATTTTGGAAATATGACTATTTTCATAATGTTGGTTAAGTAAGGAATATCTTTCTATTTTCTAAAATCCCCTTCAGTCTCTTTTTTCAGAGTACTGTGCTTTTTACTGTATAAATCTTTTATTTCTTTTGTTAGATTGAATCCTAAGTATTTCTCTTTTTTTGATGTTATTGAGAAAGATATATTTTTCCTAATTTCTTCCCCAGTGCATTCATTGTTTTTCTGCAGAAATGGTGTTGGTTTTTGAGTGTTGTCTTTGTACCTTGCTATGCTTCTGAATTTGCTTATTAAATCTACAAGTCTTTTGGTGGAGTTTCTGGGATCTTTTATGTAGAGTATCACATCATCTATGAATAATGATAATTTCACTTCTTCCTTAACAATCATTATTCCATTTATTTTTCTTTCTTGTCTGATGACTCTGGCTAATGTTTCCAGAACTATACTGGATAGGAGTGGTGAAAACCAGGAACATCTATGGTTCCTGATTTTAAAGTGAAGGCTTTCAGTTTTTGTCCATTTCATATGATGTTGGCTGTTGGTTTGTCATAAATAATTTTTATTAGGTTGAGGTAAAGATCA
>NW_004524640.1:1666380-1673623 GCF_000260255.1 Octodon degus
ATAATAATAATAATAAATAAAATAATAATAATAATAATAATAATAAATGTTCCATACAGGCCAGTGATTTCTGTCTATATTTTATTCATGATTACTTTGATCTCTGACTGCAGAGCTCTCAGATACAGACAGATGACTACTCCTACATGTAGTATCTATAAATATTTGAAAAAAACTGTGTCTGCACTGAACATGTATTTTTAAAGCACTAGCATTATAGTATTTCAACTATATAAATTATATGTATATGTATACATATATTTATAGATGCATGATCATGGTAAAACATACTAAAACTGATTAGGAAGTGAAAATTTTAAAATATTTGTATACTTGTTTAATTGTCACTTTATACATTTAATCTTCCAGAATGGCTATTTTTCACAACCAGTTCACAAACATCCTGAAATTTAACAACTGTGTCTTGCAAGCCAGTATAAGCTAGTTCTAGCTAGTCCTAGCACACCATTGCTCATGAGGCTTATGAAATGAGAGAGGAGGAAAAGGAGAGAGGATGAGGAGGTAAAGGTAGTTAAAATATGTTAAGTGCATGTACTTGTACACAGAAACAAATCGCATTATTCTGTATTACTAATACGCACACACCAAAAAATCTCTACCTTTGAATCATAAGCAGACACCCTTGATTATACTTGCTGACATTTTAATATTATGTTAGTTGAAAACTTTCAAAGAACTAATTTATGTAAAGTAACTGGCATATTTTAAAAATCAAAAAGTGGGCTGGGGAGTTATCTCATTGGTTCAATACCTGCCTGGCAAAAAGCGAAAAGTTTTAGAACATATTTCTATGCCCGATTCAAATATATAGCATTATAAAGGCATTCTTATGTAGTGACAATATGCTCTAGAGTACAAAGACTAATGTGACTTTAGCATCGCAAATACCCTCAATCCATTCAGTGTTTCTATACAAGGAAGAGAATCCTTAATTTGTGAATAGCTTCCCCACACTGGTGGTAATGCCCCCAAATTTATTTTGTTAGCTAGTGTAGCTAGTTTCTGTGAGTGTACTTATTTACATAATTAATTTACTAAAGTCATATAGTCATATCATTTAAGCTTGAAAAATTCAGAATACACAACTAGAAATGTTTCTTTTGCACTTACGTTCCTTTGTTTTCTTTGTCTCCCTGGAGCAACATTACCTACTAATTTCTTGTTATTGTTCCCAACTAGAAGATGATGACCTTTTCTACCTCTTTGAAGGTGGGTAACACCAACAGAGTGAAGAAACACTAAAGTTCAAATTAAGATATTAGCATAGGCTCAGAAATCAATATGTGCAAAATATATCTTAAAGGACAAATGACAAATTTAAACACTGACATTTCAGGTGTAACTTCTAATATATATATATATATATATATATATTATTAACAAAATCAATTTTGTTACTGAATTTAGAAAACTTTTAGAAGGCTAAGCATCAAGCCTGAGATTTTCACCACTACTCTGCACCTGGGTCCCTACGAAAACAATATATTTACCTTTTCTCCAATATTATAAACAAATTATCATCTTTTTAACATTAGAAAGTGAGTCAAATTTATGATAAAATCATAATAATATAGCAATAAATGTTTCACAATTAGTATACAATGATTTTTTTTTTTTTAGGAACCTCATCCTATGTAAGCTTTGAACCCAGCCAACAGTTAATTCTTGATTGGGAATATGCCCTGGCATTGTGGTTGTGGTTATATTTTTAACTGGGGAGGACTTCAGGAAAGCTAGAGAAATCAAAATCATAGTTATGCCACATGATGCCTTCTTTTCTTTTTAGAGTGTTCTTGGATAACTTCATATGTTTAATCATTTACTAAAAGTCTATTTACCTTCTTGAGCCTCAAAACATTCAGAAATTTCACAACTTCAGTCAGAGCCATGATGAGGTTCTAACACTCGTGTGAAAGTGGATTAGATTACAGTGTGTATAGTTTTGTTAGAAATTTTAGGTGAAACTAGCTAGTGGTTATCTAATAAGGCACATGAGAACTTGAAAAAACCTGGATAATTACCCTTGTGGAATTATCATTAACTTTTTCCGGACCTTTTCAATGGACTAGGCAACTAGCTGAGTTCTTTCCACATATTAGTTCTTTAAGTCATTACAACAGTTCTATGGAACAGACAGGACTGCCACCCACATTACGAAGGACAGATACAGGAAGCCTGAGTAGCTTGTACAACATGACACAGCTAGTAGCATGTATTCAGCACAAAATGATTTTTGATTCTGAATTTAGAAAGTTTGGCATCGAGCCTGAGATCTTCACCACTACTCTGTACCTGTGTCCCTATGAAAACAAAAACTTAAAAAAATAGTCAATAGTGAAACAAAATCCAGCTTAATTTTGGAGTGTGACTACTTTTGTTTGCTTGGTTTTGTTTTCTGTTTTTGCTTGTTTGCAGTGTTGAACTCAAGGCCTCACACAAGCCAGGCAAATGCGCTAACACTGAGGTACATTCCCAGGCCAGAATGCCTAATCATAGAAGACAGAAGAAAATAGAAAAGCTATCAGACACATCAAAAAAGGGGAATATAAATGAAGGACCATTTTGTAGTGAAAAAAATATATGTATATACAAAATAGAATAAATATACAGCTACTTTCTCTTAGTTCAATGAGAAGAAAGTTTTGAACTAATAGTGTTTAGACAAGCTATCATGTCTGCATCTTGTACCATAAATAACTACTACAAAGACAACAACATGCAATGTATTAACTATTATCTGTCCTAATTACCTGTTTTGAAACTCTCTCATTGATATTTCTTTCTCAATAAAATTAATATAAAGCATGAAAAAAATCATCATATAGAACTCAGTATCTGCAATATTATGAAAAAATAAAAAAAATGTGTATTGCTTTTAATACCAGGAAATATCAAAGAACACTTAAAAAAATCATTGAATTCTGAATTTGATGATTTTTTAGAAAATCAATTTCAAGCTCATTTTGCAGGATAGAAGTCAGAATACAAAGGTCTGGAGAGTGAATACAGAAACTATGGTTTTAGTCTTTCAAGATAATTGGCAGCAAGAGGAAGGAAGAGAAATTTCATTTTAGAATAGGAAAAAAAAAGCATGTGTGTAAGCTCATAAAAGGAAATTGAAATGGAGAAAAAGAAGAGATTCGGGAGAGAAATAAGCCTATTGAAACTGTACACTGTGAGACACGCCAGTGTGAAAACCCAAAAGAATTCAAAATCTTTGGAAGGAAAAAGGACTACCATAACATAGATGATTTGCTGCCATTATTTATTAGTTTCATTCCTATTTTTTGTTTGTGTGTTTGTTTTTGTTCTATTGAATACCTTGAAATACCTCCTCTGTACATCCAAGTAGAACCTGAAAATAAGACACCTAAAGGCCAGACCACAGGAATCCAGCAAGGATTTATTGATTAGGATCATCTTGTTGCAAATAATAGAAATAGAGTAACATTAGCTTAAGTGTAAAATGAAGAATTTGTTCATAGGAAGGTGGAGTGTCTCAGGGCAAAGATCCAGCTAGGCCTTAAGAATAGCTAATCTGCTTCAAAGAACCTAAAGGCTTCTCTGTTTCTGCTCACTGCAGTTTAACCTTCCTGTATCCAGTGGAACAGAATATAAATATGCACACTGTCAATAGCCTCAACATTCCATTACACAAGGATGCCTTCAAACAGACACTAGTCTGTTTAGACTCCTTTCTAGGGGGAGCATTTCTATTGGTCCAGCTCATGTCAAGTGTTTAATTTTGAACCAATTAGTTATGGCCAGTTGAAAGGATTCTGTTATGAGTACATTTCTTTGCATTTCAGATTCTGGTTAGGTTTGGAAATAGTTTCTGAAAAAAAAAGTTCCAAGGGGTCGTGCAGAGAAATAAAACAATAGATTTCCACCAAACTGTACTAATGAGTGACTAGGCTAAAATGTAAGACTGGGATAATCTAATACAAACTTCCAAAATTTTTTCTTTCATTTTCTAAAATCATATTAACTCAGTTTGCTTTCAGACATGGAATGCCAACTGTGTTCTTTTTTTGTTTGTGTGTGCAGGGTCTCATTATGAAGCTTGGACTCATAGTGATCCTCCTGTTTAAAGTCTCCTCAACACTGGGATCACAGGCAGCCTCCACTATACCTGGACTCCATTGCCAGCTCAGCATGCCCAGGGGTGTCAGGGGTCAATTGTGTTCTTACCTAAGTCATTTCAAACCTAATTCATTTATCCAACAAGTATAGACCGAACTCTGTTTTCCAGATATAGCTAATATTGGTTTTTCACTGCAAAACTACTGAAATTTAAAATGAAAATACATGTAAATATTTGGGTAGTGGGTTCAGTGACACCTGTTTGGCAAATATGAGGTCATGAGTTCAATTCCCTGTACCAAACACAACAACAAAAGGAGATTTGGATGGTAACAGTGAATACAGTTTTCCTAGAATTACTACTTCATGATGAAAAAAACTCTTCATGCTTAATCCATTTACAGTTGAAAGAAAGGTAATAAACTCAGGGACAAAAATTACCAGGCTTTCTCTTCAGCATATGTTCTGCCTCGATCGCTGTGATTTCAGACACTGTGGTGAACACATGGGCACAGTGGACAGATGCCCGCTCCATGCAGTAGCGATGGTAAATCTGCCTTTCACCGGCCTCTTTGTCGATGTTAAACTGTTTAAAACAAATATATCTTTTCTTATAGTGAAACGTCTCCGGAAGTAAAACAAAATCCCATATTTCAAGACTTGTTTTTCCTTGGGGTTGTATAAGATGGCATTATTGCCAAACTAAGTGTCAATAAATTTTTATGAAAACCATCACGAAAGTTCAAAATTATGATTTAAAGAGCATTGCTTACTTCATTTCTTCTTTTACACTGTTATTCAACCTATTAAGTAAATGGTGTTTCCACTTTGCTAGAATCATGCAGAATTATTGAATTTGAGGCATTGTACTTATAGTTTTACTTAACCCACTTGTTATAAATATAAGCTTAATTATTTTGTTTGGGCCTTCATCTTATTTTTCCATAAACAGTAAAACAAAGCTGACATTGAAGTTGAAAATAAAATTAGGATATTTAATAATATTCTTAAGTCATGGAAAGGGAAATGGATGGAAAGGTAAATGGTCTTCCATGGTTAATATAATATTTTTCCTTCAGAATTTTAAAATACAGTTACTTTAATGAGATGTATGTTAGATTGTGAAATTATATACATTATGAGCACCTTAATTTAGACAAGAAAAAAACAAACCCCCTAAAAATTGCTTAAATAGTTGTTAATAGTTGTGGGCTTCTGACCTTTCTCTTAATTACTGGTTGTTATTTCTCCCGGCTTCATAAAAAAAAACTAGCAGGGCTGGTGAGAAAGCTCAGCCACCTAAGAACCTGCTTAGCAAGAGCAGGGACCAGGGTTTGATTCCCAGCACCACATGCTGTGCTGGCCCCACCCCTGGGCATGCTGAGCCGGCCACTAAGACTTGGCATGGTGGTGCACTCCTGTAATCCCAGCACTATGAAGGCTGAGACAGGAGGATCACTGTAAGTCTGAGCTGCATAATGAGACCCTATAACAAATAAATAACTTTCAAAAAAGAAAAAAGAAACTAGCAGTGTCTTAGCAAATAGGATAGAAACTTTCTAGCATTTTATCCAGAAAATGCTTTCCAGCACTGTGCTGGGTACTCTTCTAAGTGCAATTTTTTGTATTTATGACACCACAAAACGCAGAGACACGTATTTCATTTTCATTTTGTGGAGGAGGGAACTGAGCACTTTAGAGGCAGGAAATTTGTCCAAGGTCACATTCCTGTTAGACCCTAGACTGCTCTGCAATCAGCCAGATTGTAAAGCTTATAAACTTACCTGTCTTTGAGTCATTAAGATTCCAGCTCTATCAACAAGTCAGCAACAATAATGACTACATTAAAGAAAGGAGAACTCTAAAAAGAGGCTGATTTTGTGATTCTCATGGTTAGGACAAGGAAATCCCTAGAACACTTTTTCATGATTATAGGATTGCAACCATCTTTCTGAAAATGTATGAGTCAGCTGTCTGCAGCTTCCTTGGGTCACCAGACAATTTCTTAAATACTCTATATGACCAGTCTCATTCATTTCAAGTCTCTCATTAGTTAACATTTTGAGTAATTTATGTGTATCTTTATCCTAAAGGGTACAGCTTATGAGTTTGTGGAAAACCAGGTAGAAAGTAGACAAATGAAAAATGTACCTGAATAAGGATCAGAGTAAGAAGGATTTCCTTTTGCTGAGGATGGGGAAAGTATTTCCTGTTCTCATATGACAGTATCACCTCTAGAAAGTAAGATTTTCAAACTCAGGAACTGTAGTGGGTCCATTTTCATATCTCCAAATTGGTGGATGAATAAAAGGGTGGGACATGAAAGTCTAATTTAGGAAAAGTTTTTTGGGGCTGAAAATGATCTTTCCTAAAAGATTCTATGATGTGTGCAGAAAATAGCAGGCTGGCTGATGTGACTGTGACATAGGGTGTGGAATGTAAGGACTCAAGCTGTTAGGGTACAGTAGGGCCAGGTCACCAATGTCTCCGAAGACGAGACTAGAAACTTAGCCTTTGTCCTCATAGGGTTACTGAGAGGCACAATGAAGACAAAACCGATGTGCAAGAATGAAATGTTCCTGAGCTTGCTGAGGTTTTGTGGCTTTCAAATGAGATAGCATGTCATATTTAGAAAAGTTCCTGGCACACAGAAGGTTTCCCATCCCTTCTTTTCTTTTTTACTATTATTCCTATTGTGTATTTCACAGACAAGGTAGCACTTGCTGTGTGGACTTGTATAGATGGAAAGATAGTTTTTTCTCAGTGAATAAACAGAGGATTCAAAAACTGAAGTAAAATTCCAGGAGCTTAATGATCCCATGACAGCTCTTTTTGAGATCCGTCATGTAGGCAACTTCTGTTTTTCCCTGTCCTGTGGGTTTTCTCTGCTTTTGAGGTTCATAGTGGACATGACTGCCCTTGGCTTTTTATGCTATTTATACATAAGATCCACCTTCCTGCATATTTGTGATAGCATGTTGAAATGCCTCGCTACTATTTCCAACATGTGGCACCCAAGTGGACCTAGTTTTTTATATAACTAAACTTATTTTGTTACATTTTCATGTGTATTTGTAACTATTTATTAACTATTCAATAAATAGTTAATATATATTAACTAATATATATTAACTAATAT
>NW_004524640.1:1673723-1677733 GCF_000260255.1 Octodon degus
ATATTAATCTATATATTAATCTATATATATATTAACCAGTAAGAAAGAAGAAAGTAGCTCTATATTTGAAATTGACTAGTATTTTCAAATTTGGTTAAAGATAATAATTCATTCATCTTCTAAACCTTTCTCCCTCACATTCTAAGCCTGAAGAGCACTATCCTCAGTTTTTCATCTAGGAAATCCCATTGCTGCTTAAAAAAAATTAGGTAATACCAAAGAAAAAGTCTTGAAAAACTATTAACTATGTACACATTAATAGTTGGCATGATAGGAGACATGACTGAAAAATATACTTTTGAAAATATATTACAGTAAAATACATATGGCCATTAATCCTCCCCAAAATCCTCTCCAATGCTCAGAACATACTTATCATATCACTCTTGACGTTTTCTGAAGCAGTTCTGGAAGTCCACTTTTGTGATTGGCTCTAAATGTTATCGTGGTTGCCTTGATGTCCTGAATAGGTTCAAAATACTTACTGTTCACAAGTGCTTCTATTCTGAGAAAGAACCGGAAGTCACAAAGTGCCAGATCCACCAAACAAGTTGGATGAGGACACCATAGGTTTTTCATGTTTGTCTTTTCTTTGGGGCACTTGGCAGTGCCAGCCACTGCATTGTCTGTCACAGCAAAGACATTCAGGAAAGAGGTCGCACAGAACTGCTTCAGAAAGTAGAACAGCGATGGGATGAGTGTGTTTGCAGGGAAGGGGAAGTATTTTGTGAGGGGCGAATGGCAATGTTTCTTTCACTATAATAAAATTTTTATATAAACATTCATTTTTGTTTGTTTTCTTTTTGTTTCTTGTGGCCAGCTCAGCCCACTCTGGGGGCAGGGCTGGCATGGCATGTGGTGCTGGGAATCAAACCACAGTCCCTGCACACTTGCCCAATCTTGCTTAAGCAGGCGCTTTAGACCGCTGAGCTATCTCTCTGGCCCCACTGTTATTTTTAAGTTCTCAAAAATATATAAACTGATCGAATAGGTTACAATGTTTCTTTTAGCTATTTAATTTTACTAAAATTGTAAGCCAACATTGAGGTCCTTATGAATTAACTTAACAAAAAGTTTAATTTTTTTCAGTTAGCGGTTGTCATTTGAGTAAAATAGTTCTAATCTTTGTGCATCTATAAAAATTCAGCTCTTTTGCTCTTTCTTTCACATTTTCTCCATGTTTTTTGGCTAAGCCAGAACTACAGAAATTGATTCTGACTCCTGCCTCAAAGGCTAAAGTTAGGATTCATTCTTTATGTCTAACTTATAAAAAGCCTTAAGGTCCATAATTTAGTGTTATATTATAATCCAAATTCTAAATGTAGTATAAGTAGGGTGACTTCTATTGTGAAAATGATTACCGATTTATTAAAAACTGAATTGTTGACTACTTGTTATGTGCTAGTTGCTTGGCTTGAGGCAGGCGGTGACTAAGCTTAAATACCTCAACTAGGGAAGGGCTTGAGATACATAGATATGATATACATATATTCATATTTGAAGACAGAATGATATAAATACTATGCTTTTATCCAAAGGGCAATGTTATTTTATAACTATATATTATATTGCATCTGTTCCTTAGACATAAATATGATTGTCTATTATACATTATTAGTTTTAATTGGTTGCTAGTACATAGTATTCTTAAGCATTCTGAAGTAAGATAGTCCATGTGCCACTCTCATATTTTCTCTCATAAAGATCAAAGTCCGTTCTTCTCCAGGAAGCACGGGTGCAGAGCTTATCACAGATCACTGGTTTGCCCTTATTAGTCTGCTGTCATCATACGCCGTGAGGTAATTTCCCTGATCTCCTGGCTTTCTGATTTCCTCTGAGGCTTTATTTTCAGTGTGTGACTTATGCTTATAATTTGACCTTTAGTTTAGCTGAATTTTTATTAGGGCCACATACTGTTTTCCAAACGTTAAACATTCTCATAAAGATCTCTGCTGCACTCAAACTGTTTTTGAGATAATAGTAGAGCTTACTGTAGCATAACTTCTTAATTCCATCATTGGATGTTGTGCACACCCCCGTGTATATACATGCACAAATAGGTGTACACACACACACATACACACACACACACACACACATACACACACACACACATTCTAGTTCACAGAATCCTTGAAGCTTTTTAGACTGGGAATATCTTTAGAAGTCCACTTTTCAATTTTCTAACTTTCCTGATAGTGAAATTGACCCTTCACGTGCTAAATCAATTTGACAGGATAGATGCCAAAGCTGC
The DNA here is from genome assembly GCF_000260255.1 of Octodon degus. Taxonomy (NCBI): domain Eukaryota; kingdom Metazoa; phylum Chordata; class Mammalia; order Rodentia; family Octodontidae; genus Octodon; species Octodon degus. The sequence continues at coordinate 1,675,978 of NW_004524640.1, forward strand.
AAAACTTCTGAAATCGTGGTATTCAAATGCTCTGCTTATGTTGTTAACAGGATAATTGAAAAGATACGCATTTCTTATTTTACTTTAACTGATGGAAATTAAAAAAAAAAAAAAAAGAAAAAGAGTGATCCTATCTTGGGTCATGGCATCATGCAATACCCTAAAATGAGAAAATATCATCAAGTGCCCAATTCCTGTTTCCACAGCTAGTACCTTACTTGACCCCACAAGACCCCCATCTTTACTTCGCAGAGTTATAGGAAAACTCTGACCCATCACCAACCTAGGAAGTAAGGTTTGGGTTATGGTGGATACTTGTGTCAACTTGAGAAGTCTAGAAGTATAACTAAATAACTCAGCAGTTCTATATCCTGGGGTGAAAAAGACCCCACCTGCCTCTAAGATTTTGTTCCTTGTGTCAACTTGAGAAGTTTAAAAGTTCAACTATGTAATTTAGCAGGGGAATGGAACCTTACTTTGTAAACATCCTCAGCCTGAGGAAAAGGAGGACACAGAGATGGTGTGGGCGTGGGCGGATAGCTGATATACAATATAAGGGAGAAGAGGCTTGCATTCCTCTTTTGCTCTTGCAGTTCTTGCGTCTTTTTCCACCTTGAAGTGTTGTCCCTGTGTATGCCACCCTGGATGGAACCAGCTGATTATAGACTGAAACCTCCAAAGAGTAGGAGCTAAATAAACCTTTCCTTCCTTAATTTTGTGTATCAGGTATTTTGTCTCAGCTCCCAAGACACCTGCATGTGCCTAGGTTCCATTTTCTGCCTGCCACTCAGAGCTGGGTGTGAATTCAGCACCTCTGGACCCTTACCAAGCTACAGGGTAGAAGAACAATCCTAGCTTCTCTCACTCTGACCATGCCCCTCTGGATCTACTACTCTAAAGAAAGACAGAAATCAGTCCTCTCTTCTATACTCAGCACTCTGAACAAAGGTAAGTTATGTCAGCTGTCTGTCCCCCAGGGCGAAGCTTCTTCATAAATATTGATAAGCTAAAAGGGCATTTCCATCCTCTGGATGACAGATGAAATGTGAAGATCAATATTGTTCACCCTTCCGCTTCAGTGATCCCAAGAAAAACAGAGGAGAAAGGAGGAGGAAAGACAACTTACCTTATCAAGGTGGTTGTAGAAGTCAGTGTTTGCTGCACACAGATACCTCCCAAGGAGAGTGGCATGGGTTGTGAATATCGTGGCCATCGGGAGTTTCCGGGCTCGAGAAAGAATCAGCCCGGTTCCAGCTTGCCATTCATGAAAATGGGCAATGATATGTTGGCCCTCTGCATGGTCTGTCACCTACACCAGAAAAAAAGCATTTAGAAAAGTTGTTGATGTCTAATCCTAATCGTTGCCCTCAGCCTAAGTAGACTTATGGTATCTGTACATTTTATTACAATGTGAAGAAATCTAAATATTAGGGATAGACTTAGCAGGAGCAAGCACTTCATAGGATTCAACGGCATGCTCATCAAGTTCACAGATTTTTATGCTGTAATTCCCATTCTCAGCGATTCATGAGATCAGAATATATTGATATTGCTATTAATAATAAACCATAATATTACTAAAATATTAATAAATGCACAGATATACCTAGTGAATATTCACTGAATAGATGCATCATAAATAACAATATTATTGAAGAGATCATTGAATAACTGAATCAATTTGAACTCCTCTTTTCTTTCATAATTTTATTGATAAACAAATAGCAATGAGACAGTTCCAAATCAAATCACTAGG
>NW_004524640.1:1683052-1684868 GCF_000260255.1 Octodon degus
TTTTTTTTTTTTTATTTAGGGAGAACAGGACCCAGGGATTTGACACCAAGCCACATCCCTGTCTTTTTTCAATTTTTAATTTGGATAGTATCATTAAGTTGCTAAATTTCTCAGACTGGGCTTGAATTTGTGATTCTTTTGTGTTAGTCTCAGCTCCTGCTCACTGTCTCAGAGGCTGGGATTACAAGCATACATGACTTTCTCATGGTTATCTATCTATCTATCTATCTATCTATCTATCTATCTATCTACCTACTACCTACATACTTACCTATCTGCCTACCTATCACTGCAAAGAACTTCCAAGTAACTTCTGAAAACTTCTCAGTTCTTTGAAAATATCTAGAAGCCACTTCCATTGCATAAGCTCTCATATATAAGTGAAATGGGTTATTTCAATGTGTTTTCTCTCCCAAGATGCTAGAATCCATTCATTTGGTGCATGATATATACTCTACCCTTTTTAAAAATGTACTGTGTGTCATCTATATTACAGGTAATATAATTGGATATTTAGATACAACATCCCATTTAAATCTTGTATGAGATAAATGTTAATAAACACCATTATTATTTTGTTCTAAAAGCTGACATTTAATTAAGGAACTGTGGGAATTTGTTTGAATTCATTTCAAGTGTATGAGGATTATCAATAATGGCATTTGCTCAAAATTTATTTAATCTAAAGTTCTTTGAATCATCACTGGGTTCTGAACACCACTGTCCATGCTTCTGTGGGACCCCTCTACAGTAAACATTACCTCTTTTAAGAACCAAGCAGTTAAAGATCCAAAGATGAGCATGTCATTGGCTTCCCGGTCATGATGAGGGATCCCAACACTGCAGGCTTCCCAGAAGTCACCCTTCCACCTGTCCAGGTTCCACGCAGAATAGCCTATGTCAAAGAGCACCACGTATGGACTCCCTTCCACCAGCCACCTTCCAAAATGCACCTGTCATGGGAAGAACATGGATCCACGGCATGACAGTGAGTAATTGGAGCAGGAAAGAGGATTTGACCTTAGAGAACATAAACTTCATTGAAGCCTCAGCAGCAGATTAAGCTATACAGAAAAGAGTTGAGATGACTTCAGTTGTTGGAGGAAGCTGGTGGGGTTCATATCCATTCTCCCAAATCACTGCTCTTTATAAAATCTTATCAACAAAAAAAATGTATCTATGGGACTGAGACAGCTCAGCAGTCTAAAGCACCTGTGTAGGCAAGCTTAGGCAAGCGCAGGGACCGCAGTTTGATCCCTGGCACCACATGTTGCACCAGCCCCATCCCCATGGTGGGCTGAGCCAGCCACGAAAAAAGAAAAGAAAAGAAAAAAAATGTATCTTAAGAGATTGTGTAATCTCTTTTTTATGTCTCTCTTTGCCCTCTTGTGGTCTTGCACTCATGGCTATTGAGCTTGACATTTGAGTTCATATTTTTATGATCGAGTTCTGAGAGGAAATAACCTGTAGCTGGATACACTTACTACATCACTTATTTATCTCCATGAAAGACAAATTAAATGTATTCTTCCAGAAAGGATTTTTCTGTAGATAAATGTGTATGATTTTTCTTACTGCCTATATTTAAAAATGTGTAACTCAAAATGTTTCTCAGCACAGTTGCTGCTTGAGGTCTTAAGTAAATGCTGCCCAAGATACATTATCTCTTTTAATCTAATAGCTCAAAACCCAATCTTATTGCATTCTTAAAATTGACTTCGTTGATTCCTACTTTGTTGGTTGCAAATTTCGATGTATTAGTTCACTTAGGTTTCTTCCAATTGTATTAACATCGTTTCTTGTATGTCTAAGTTTT
>NW_004524640.1:1685000-1688282 GCF_000260255.1 Octodon degus
TAGCCTGGTCTTCATATTATATAGCAATTTGAGTGTTCGTAGACCTTGATTTTTATTTTACATTTATTATCCTACTACATAACATGCAACCTCAAAAAGCACCTCCCATCCTTTTCAGAATGCAGCTATAAGCCTTCCTTGTGGTGAATCCAGTTCTCTCTAGGAAGCTAAATCTGGTCACATCACTTACAGTTTGACATGAAGGACTCAGCCCAAGGCTGAATTTTTCAGGGGTCGGCAATCCAATTAGATCATTTCCTCCTGCAAAACCCAGGCATGTGTGATAATAACCAACCCCATCCAAGCCTGGGCCAACCTTAGGTGAGCTTCATTCTTTAGTTTACATTTTAATTTAATTTATCATGTCATTCTTCCCTAACAAGGTTGGACCTTTAGTTTTCTCTTTGGGGCATTCATATTTAAGTATTTACGCAACAAATATCTAGAAGGCCTAAAAGGAGATAGAGAGTTGATGAACTATGATGAAACAGAAGTGAAGAAAACAGAAATACACATCAGCCAGCTTGTTTTGACTTCCAGGCAGTTCTCAGCCACAACATGGAAACATCATTATAACAGAAAGTTAAAAACAAAGGAACTGAAACACACCTCTAATATCCCAACCTGTTGAGCTATGTTCCACGGGACTGGTTTTGATGCTATCCCTCTCGAGGTAATAGCTTGAGTTGATTTTCCCTCAATTTCTTGGTGACCACTGAGAACAGGGACAGCAGGTTGGACAAGCACAGAGAGGTTTGAGGAACCTGGAATCTCTGGCCAAACTGCTTGTGGTGAAATAGCTGCTGTATTCAGGACACTGACAGCAGGCAGTCCCCTTGTGCGTCTCTTCCTCTTTTTCAGACTATCTTTCTACTATTTCATTCACTTGTGTCTGACAGAACAACATAGGCCCTTCTGTCACTCTTTTAACATTTGCTATGAAATATTTTCCTGTTTCTCGCTGGGATTTCATGGATCCCTGTAAATCATGCATCCTATGCCTTAAAACTTGCATGTACCTGTGAAACCCTACTATCCACACCCAAACCCTGAGATTTCTCATTTTTCATCCTCAGAAATTATTTCCCTAAAGTACTAGCCAGATAGTTCAGTGGACTAAAGTGCCTGCTTAAGAAAGCGCAGGAGCCGGATTCGATCCTTGGCGTGCCATGCTGGCCCCACCCCTACGGTGCACTGAAACAAGACTGAGACTGGGTGTGGTGGTGCACACCTTGGAAGGCTGAAAATAGGAGGATCACTACTACTCCAATCTGTGCAGTGAGACCTGTAAGCCCTGTACTAAATACATGTTAAAAATCGTAAAAATTTTAAAGCCATATTCTCTATTTGTATATGAAATGTTTTTCAAACATGCCGTCGAAATATACTCCTTTTTCTACTATTTATCTGGTTCATTTGTGACCGTGTTTCAATCAGTGTCCTAGGCTTTCTTATCTTACACACTTACTCCATATCCGTTTGTCCTTGTTCACATTTAAGAACTTCATGTCCACCAGATTCCAGTCTTTAAACTCATGCTACGTTGCTATCCTTTTCAAAAGGAGAACTGTTCTTCCTCTGAAATATTCTACATTAGATTTCTTTTATCAGATGATAACTTCTTTTTCGGTCTTTTTGAGACAGGTTTTCACTATGTAGTTCAGGCTGGCCTTGAGCTCATCTTGTAGCCAAGGCTGGTCTTTTTTTTTTTTTTTTTTGGTGGAACTGGGCATTGAACTCAGGCCCTTGTGCTTGCCAGGCAAGCGCTTATTCTACTGAGCTATCTCCCTGGCCCCCACCAGGCTGGTCTTGAACTTGAAACTATCTTCCTGCTTCAGACTCCTGAGTGCTAAAATTACAAAAGTGCACCACCACACCAGCCCCATGATCACAACCTCTGTAATTCTTGATCTCTCACTGTTTCTCCCAGTATATATATTTTTTTTCTTCTCTCTCTCTCTTTCTTTCCTGCTCCCCATTCCTGGAACCCTCCATATCTCCTACATCATCGCCTCTTTCCTGGTTTTGCTTTCTTTCATGTGCATTTTAGACACCACACTCCCACTATTCAACCATTCTTTCAGTCACTCCCATGATGCCTTCCAATACTTGCCACACTCTGCCTGTGACACGAATGCTGACATGCAATACTAGTGGATTCCCATTTATTTAAGTCCCTATTCTTTCACTCAGCCGGTTGACTACTACATGAGAAAGTCACAGTCAAGTATTTTTTAAAAAATGTATTTCACTACAGGGTCTTCAGGGCCTCAATACACAGATCATACTCATAGTGATCCTCCTGTTTTCAGCTCCCAAGTGCAGGGATTACAGGCGCATGCCACCATGGCCAGTCCCAGTCTCCATCTCAGCACACTCTAGGGGCAAGGCCTGAAAGGAACTCCAGGGATCAAAACAGTCAAGTGTATTTGTCTGACTGAGAAATCCTGATTACACTATACAGATGTCCAGAAATTCTTTTATATATTCCTTGACTACTTTTCTGGAATTGTGATTGTAGCTTGTGTCTAGATGTCCTTCCTCCCAAAGTCCCATGAAGTCACAGGTGGGGCTCTTTCAGAGGTGGCTAGATGGAGAGTATGTGATGCTGGGATTAAGGGTGTGCAAGTGCTAGATTAGTCCATTCATTGGTTTGGCACAGTTCTGGGTATGGGCAAAGGGAAGGCCCAGCTGGGTGTTGGTGCTTCCTGTTCTAAGGGCAGGTGGCCTGCACAGAATATGAGGGACAGAAAGGGGGCTGCTGTCATTGCCACTCGTCGCTTGCTGCTTGCTTCTTCACTGCCTTCTGCCTACCATAACCTTTGTCCTCTGCAGCACCCCTCTGCCGTGCCACCCTCCCTCGGAGCCAGCCAACTATGCACTGAAACCTTGCCGAATCAAACACTACAATAACCTTTTCCTTCTTTTACTTTGGTATCAGGTATTTTGTCTCAGCAACAAGAAAAGTGATTAAGACATTCTCCAAGTTCTTTTATTTCAACATTTGTCTCCCAAAATGGCCTGTAATTTTTGCTTTAGGAAGATGGCCAAAAACAATGGTAAGCCTATCTGGATTCTTCCTCAACTATTTGGATTCATCCTTTACTTTCTGTTTCAATAAAAGGGTGGAAGACTGATTGTTTTAATATTACTTTTGGGGTGGAAGATAGCTCAGTAGTGTAAACACTGCCTGGCAAGCACAAGGTCCTGAATTCAATTTCTGGTACTAAAAAAGAAGAAAGGAAGAAAGGAAGAAAGGAAGAAAGGAGGAAAGGAAGAAAG
>NW_004524640.1:1688897-1692915 GCF_000260255.1 Octodon degus
GTGAAACCCTGAACACCCTGTAGACCCTTCCCTAAAATAGAAAAATAAATAAAATAAAAGGGAGTGGAAATGCAGTTCAGGGCAAGGTTCTAATTTCAGTTCCTAATACCAAGCCAAATCAAATAATAAAATTGTACCTTACAGTGCTACCAAGAGCCCAAATTTTGGCCTACCTAGTTGGTGCTGGCTCAGATCTTTGTTGACTAAATCCTTCTCCCCTACTTGAAACTCCTCTCTTGACTTGTCCAGATTATTCCTGCTGTGGATGTAACAAATTACCAGAAACCTGGTGCTTATAGAAACATATTTATTATCATATCCCTAGAGACCAGTGGTCCAGAATGGTCTTGAAGGTGAACATCAGCACACTGATAGAGCTGAGTCCCATCTGTACTTCCCTAGGGAGGAGTCTGCTGTCTCGATTTTCTTGCTCTTAGAGACCACCTGCATTCCTTATGGCCCCTTTTCTGTCTTCAAAGTCCAGGTCTCTAACTTCTGTGCTCCACTGTCCTATGCTCTCTTAGATGCTAATTCTATTTCTCCTTATGAGGACGCTGAGCTTAGACTGGCCCTACTCGGATACTTTAGAGCTATAGTCCATCTCAGCATCCTTAGCTCAATCGTATCTATAATGTTCCTTCTGCTACATAAAGTAGCACGTTCATAGATTCTAAGAATCAGGATTTAGAGCCAGGAATGGTGGCACACAGCTGTTATCCCAGCTCTCCAAAAGGCTGAGGCAGGAGTGATTTAGTGAAATCCTATCTCAAATAAATAAATAAGGCTGGGGATTAGTACAGTGTAAAAGCCCTGAGTTCAATCCCTAATACTATCCCCTAAAACAATAATAATAATTCAGACTTAGATATCTGCCATTCTATATTACTAATTTGCATCTATTTACAAATTTCTGTCTCCTTTCAAAGCATATAACATGTTGATAGACTCCAAAGTTTGGCACAAACCTTTATCTTTTTGGTCTATAAACAATTACTGAATAATTTTAGCAAGCTCCCAACACTCCATCTGTAATCAAGATGCAAATATCTTCCTTACAGACTTCTCCACCTCCTACCTTCTGCCGAGCTCCAAACACATCATCCTCTTAGTTCCCTCATGGTTTTCACAAAGGGTATCAAATGGGACCCAGTGAAAACTGAACTCATTGTCTATCTCCCAATCATGCTCTTCTTCCCTAAGTGGTGATGGTCTTCTATTATGAGTCCCTTTCTTGCAGTCAGTTTTCCCCTAAGAGCTTTCTGCCAGTGGCCGGAGGTCAGCATGAGAGCCACCGGGGTGGGCATCCGAGTCGCCAGGAGTCGCCGGGGTCCGCATCCCTTACCTGGCAGCCGTGCTTGTTCATGGCGTCCATCGCTAGTCGGACAGCTTCGTTCATGGGTTCACACTGCTCCACCTGAGTCTTCATATTATGCTCAAAATATGGACCTATCAGAAAGTAGTTTTCACCCCACTCGTCCGCTGTCGTCTTGGCCTTTGTCTGAATCACAGTACAGATGCCTCCAACTGTTAAAAAGAACAAAACAGAAAACAAAGTTTCTATTGTCATTCAGGTTAGTAAGCCACTGGAAGGGATGGAAACCAGTCCTCAGTTTTTCCAAGTTAGCATTTAGGATTGCAAGCACACGGGCTTACTCTGCTGTCTAAGAACAGGGCTGTCCTTTTTTTCCTTTGAAAAGCCAGTTTCTTGTGAACTCATTCAGGACCGCTGAGGAAAAGAAAGAGAAAACAAAAGAACAGAACAGAACAGGACTAGGGTGCAACTGCTAGAGTGTGTGCTTAGCATACATGATCCCCATAACTAGCAAAGAAACAAGGAAGAAGAGGGGGAAGAGGGAAGAGAGAGAGAGGGAAGAACAGAGAGAAGAGGGGAGGGAAGGGGGAGGGGAGGGAGGGGAGGGGAGGAGGAAGGGATGGGAAGGGCAGGGGAAAGAGGAGGGGAGGGAGCGGGAGGGCAGTCTCTTAGATTTAATGAGTTACCTCACTTACCTGGTCTACGATTGTATTAGCTCATCTGTTAAATGGGTAGTAAACTAGGACCTAGAGGGGAAGACAAATGGTAGCCACAGTCTCCAACATCGGATCTAGGAAATTAGGAAATAAATTGATATCTTGGGGAATAAATTTCTAGGCATAAGTAATGGGTAAAGCCAGGGCTCTAGGTTAGAAGTAGAGTGTGTATGAGGGGGCGGTAGTAGGCATTCGCGGGGATTGGTTTTCCCGAAGACGACGTAAGAGACCCTGAGTTAGTGAGGACCCGGGGCACAGCTGTCATCCGAGTGCTCTGAGACACGAAGCCAGGAGGAGAACAGCTGAACCTGGGCACTGTAGCGACTTCAAGACCCTGCCTTGAAATAAGAAATTAGACGGAGGCAAAAATGTAGAACGCTTCACGAATTTGCGTGTCATCCTTGCGCAGGGGCCATGCTAATCTTCTTTGTATCGTTCCAACTTTAGTATATGTGCTGCCGAAGTGAGCACACTGAAATAAATAATTAGAAAAGGGAGGAAAAAAAGAAGAAAAAAAGAAAAGGGCTGGTGATGCATCTCGGTGTAAAGGTCCTGAGTTCACTCTCTAGCACCACAAAAAGGGAAAAAAAGGAAAAATCCTTGTGAAGTTCTGGAGCTAATAAGTCTTCAACTCAATCTTCAAAAGCAACATAATAATTACTTGCACATTGAAAAGCATTTTTCCCCTCATTTTCTTTGTGTGTGTGTGTGTGTGTGTGTGTGTGTGTGTGTGTGTGTGTGTTTAGCATAGCCTCTCACTGTGCATCTTGGACTTGTAGTGATCCTCCTGTTTTCAGCCTTCAAAGCACTGGGATTACAGGCATGCACCACCATGCCACATTTTGGTGGCCTACTCAGTGTGCTCCATGGGTGGAGCTAGTATGGCATGTGGTGACAGAGATCGAACCCTGGTCCCTGTGCTTGCCTAAGCAGGAGCTTAGTCCGCTAAGCTATCATGCCACCTCTTCTTCCCCCCTCATTTTTCACTCCTGCTTTTCAAAAGTATTCCAACTCATCAGGATCCAGCTTTTGATAGCCACTGTATCTCCTACATTTCTTATTTCAGTAGCTTAGACTTTAAAACATAAATCTTATCGGAAGCTAAAAATGATGACCAGATTATTATCTGTGAATCTTTTCTGAGCCACTCAAAATATAGTTTTGGGAAAACTGCCTTAAGAGAAAGTAAGACAAAATGACAAATGTTGATGCTATTATGTGATACTAATTTATAAAAGAGGAGGGCTAATGTATAAAAGTATAACTACTACATGAAAACATTTTTATATGAGTTCACACAAGCTAATTGTCTTTAAGAATTTTATTTTTAAGGAAAGGCTTTTTGCCTGTACTAAAAGTCAATTTAAACTCTTACTTAAACTGTCTAACAATAAATACATTTTCAATCACAGGCCAGATGGCAGGTAGCCAGGGCAGCTTGGAACTCATGAATAAGATATGCAAAACATAAAAGTAGGAGCTTTTTGCTTGGACCACAATAAATGTGATTCACTTAACCATTCAGCAACAAATCTGAGTCTGTCAATTGATGCCAATGTCAGCTACATGTGTTTCCCAAGTTCTGGAAAGATCTTTGAACTGCTGACATTCCTTGCTAAGGAAAATTACTTTACAGAAATAGTTTCCAAGAACTGTTTTTCAAAGTGGGAGAAGCACATTTTAGTGAACTCTGCATAAGATTTATTCAGAATGACTACTCACAAAAATGCAAACGTTTAAAATCATTTATCCTCTTCTGTAAACTCAATTCTTTCATCGTATCGAGAGAGACTTACAGAGCTGTGATCATACACATTTGCAATTGTGTACATTAACCAGAGTCTTCAGAACATCTTTGTTATTTATGGATTTCAAATTCATAGACTTGGATGAATGCAAGTACATTTTTATTTGCTGGAGAAAGACAGAAAAGAGAAACTCCTTTCTTTCTTTCTTTCTTTCTTTCTTTCTTTCTTTCTTTCTTTCTTTC
>NW_004524640.1:1693025-1694170 GCF_000260255.1 Octodon degus
ATTTCCTGTTACAAATCAAACTAAGGGCCTCATGCATGCTAGACAAGAATAACACCACTAGCCCCTGAAATTAATTAGTCTATGTTTGTAATACATCATAAATGTGTTTATTGTGGGCACTGGTACATGTACATATGGAATCTGATCCTTTTTATTTCCCTTCCCTGGACCTATCTGCTATCCATTCCCAGTCCCTTTCCCATCGCTATGAAGTCTATTTCTTACTGTCTAACCTGTATTTTGCTCCTCAAATTATTTATCCTTTGGGTTTTTCACATAAGAGAAACTATGTGACAGTTAACCTTGGGCATCTGATTTACTTCATTAGCATTATGAATGCAAGGTGTATGTTTTCCTATAAATGACTCAATTTTATCCTTCTTTAGAGCTGATACTACTCTATTGTGTACAAGCACCCTTTCATCTTTATCTATCCAGCTATTGAGGGACATAGGCTACTTGTAAGATTTAGCTATTATGAGTTCTGTTGCTATAAAAATGGGTGACCTTTCATCTTATTATTTTATTTTATCTTTATTTTTCTATTTAAGACAGGGTCTACAGGGTCTCACTACGTACATCAGACTTGTAGTGATTCACCTGTTATCAGCCTCCCAAGCACTGGGATTACAGGCATGTGCCACCACACCCAGTATCAATCACCATCTCAGCTTGCCCCAGGGGCAAGGGCAGAATGGCACAGCACACTGGGGATCAAACCCCAGGCACTGCTCTCGGCCTAAGCAGGCACTTTAGTCCGCTGAGCTATCTGGCTGGCCATTATTTTTAAGAAAGAAATCTGCATCATTTCTAATGTCTTATGTATTACTTTTATTTAATTAATTAATTTATTTATTTGGCGAACCGGGGATTGAACTCAGGCCCTTGCACTTGCCAGGGAAGCACTTATTCCACTGAGCCATCTCGCCGGCCCTGTATTACTTTTCAATTATCTTTATTTTTTAATTAATTTTATTGAGAAAGAAATAGCAATGAGTCAGTTTCAAAACAGGTAGGTAGGAGACCCAGTCCTAGCCCAGGCCCAGTGAGTGTGTCGGAGAGCTTCCGGCTACCCTGCGCCGGCGGGACCTACTAATGGTCCCAGCCCAGGCGCAGCGTGGATGACATGATACTTTACTTGGAAG
>NW_004524640.1:1695078-1696061 GCF_000260255.1 Octodon degus
AAGGCAACCCACAAATTTGGAAAAAATCATGACAAATAAGTACTCAGACAAAGGTCTCCTCTCTAGAATTTATAAAGAACTAAAAAACACTAGGGCTCCAAAATTTAAAGACCCAATCCAGACACGGGCATCCGAGATGAACACATGCTTCTCATAGGAAGAAATTAAAGAGGCAAATAAATATATGAAAAAATGCTCCACATCACTAGCCATCCATGAAATGCAGATTAAAAACAACATTGAGATATCACCTCACCCCAGAAAGAATAGCTATCTTAAAGAAATCACCCAACAACAAATGTTGGAGAGGCTGTGGGGAAAAGGAACCCTTCTCCACTGCTGGTGGGAATGTAGACTGGTGCAACTGCTATGGAAATCAGTGTGGAGACTCCTTAGGAAAGTTGGACTGGAAATCCCATTTAAAAAACAGCTATTCTTCTGCTGGGAATTTTCCCTGAGGATCTGAAAACATCATATCATAGTGATATATGTGTGCCTATGTTTATAACAGCACAATTTTTGATAGCCAAATCTTGGAAACAACCAAGATGCCCATCACCTGAGAAATGGTTGAAAAAGATGTGGTATTTTTACACAATGCAGTATTATTCAGCTATTAAGAATGATAAACTCAAAGCCTTTATATTGACGTGGATGCCACTTGAACATATACTCATAAGTGAAACAAACCAGACACACACGTGTAAATATCATATAGTTTCCCTAGTATAAGAACTCAAAAGAAGAAATACAAATAGAAAAGTATAATACAAGTAAAAGGGAAGCAGGATCTTGAGGACTAACTAATCAAGAGAGGGAAAGGAGAAGAGTTAGGACACACGACAATGCCAAGATATACAGTTATATGTAGAAGATGGGCAAGGCAATGATCTTGAGAATCTCCAGAAGATTTTTGAATCTAGCAGTTAATTGGAAAGATTCTCAACCTGACTAACTATATATACTGATACCTGTGAACTAAG
>NW_004524640.1:1697511-1719786 GCF_000260255.1 Octodon degus
CAATGGAATTTATATGTTAGTTTGGAGGAATCTCCAGACTAATGTCCAGGTAGTTGTATGAGTTCACTCTTCTACCAACAATGCAGAAGTGTTTTCTTTTTCTCCCATAGCCTTGCTAGCATTTGTTGTACTTGAATTTTGATGACAATCATTCTTTTTGGAGTAAGATGGAATTTTAATTTTGCTTTGATTTACATCTCTCTAATGGTTCAAGTTGCTGGATATTGTACAGCTTGGCCATTTGTACTCCTTTTGAAAAGTGTCTATTCAAATGAAAACATAAAATTAATTACTCTTTATCTATCTGAGTTTATCAATTTTGATATAGATGTCTCCAAAACTACCACAGAGTGTACTGACAAATGCTATGGCTATGCTTTCCCAGGGTATCAAGAATAAAATCATGACATTAAAAAATCTTCAGGCGTATCACCTATTGGTTGAGCCTGGACTGCAGCCACCTCTTTGCCTTTGGATGCCTTGCTCTGAAGTTTCCCTGTAGTGAGTCCTCTCGCCACTGCCCCACACACTCAGTGCCCGCTTGGCCTCTTGCTGTGTTCTCCACATTTATGTGTTTTCTGCTTCTCTTCTCTTCTTACTCTGTTGATTTACCACTTTTGCTTATTGGCCCCAACTTCTTTCTTAGAATTGGTAGCTAGAGTATAAGTCATTCTCATTTTCAAATCTGGAGTATAACCCAAAAAGACTGACCAATAGGTATGTTTAATATGCAAATAAACACAATTTTCTAAAATGCTGAATTCTTATTTGACCATAGTATAGGCCATTGAGCTTGAACTTCACCTTCACTTTCAAACAAGTACTTTGTATTTTATTGATCTGCATTTTCCTGAAACAGCATGGGGGTGGTTCTTTAGTTTAGTGTAAGAGCAAAGTACCAGATTTTTCATAAACTAGAAAAAATGAGTTACCATGACTCACATACACCCATGAGGTAATTAAAGCCCTAAGTTTTCATCTATAAATACTGTCAGTGCAACTTTAAAAAAAAATTACTATCCTAAAACTGATTGAATGGGCACTGTCTAAAATAAGGAGGGCCAGTAAGATAGCTCAGCATACTAAGCACCTGCATAGGCAAGCACAGGGCTTGATCCCTAGTACTGCATGCAGCACCAACTCTGCCCCTGAGTCTGCTGAGCTGGCCACCCAGTCTGGGAGTGGTGGTGCATGCCTGTAATCCCAGCCCTGGGTAGGCTGAAAACAGGAGGATCACTCTGAGCCCTAGCTGTGCAGTGAGGCCCTGTGCCAAATACATAAATTTAAAAATGAATGAATGAATAAATAAATAAATAAATAAACAAATAAAATAAGGGTCAATCGCTCTTCCTTTGTCCTATCACATACATGTCTTTATAATATGTATTTACTAACATAAAATTGTGAAAAAAAACTTTACCATTTTTTAAAACACTGGCAACACAGTCAGGGGGAGGCATTTGTTTCAAGGGGTGTAGTCCTGATCTGCCCCTTCTCTGTCCAGGAGCAGAAATAGTCATGCAGGAAGGATCTCGTCTCTGAGGTCGGCTTTTCCAGGTTGGAAAGTGATTCCATGCTGCCTGTGACAATGAATGTCAAATATTTGTGTTCCCAGCACTTTTCTGGTCTGTGATTGAAATCAAAGCAGCTAGTGAAGAATGGAATATAAAGGGGACAAAAAATGAATAAGAAAAAGGAAATTGAGATATGGGATGTGTATGTACCAACGCCTCACAAGGACTGTAAACATTATGCGTTTCCAAACATGCCCTAATAAGCAAATTAAAAATTAAAAAAAGTAGCTGCTGTTACAGCAGAGGGAGGTGATACACTGGGCAAAGCCACCCTAGGAATCCCTGCGCTGGTAGCTCCCAGTGTTTTATACCAAGAGTGCTTGTACCTGGCACCCGAGACAAAAAGGAAGGGCGAGATTAGCATTTGCCCTGAAGCTGTGTATATGCCATGCATAGCTTTCAGTGGACTGTGTGCTTTATGCGGCTTGGCTGAGGATGTCATGGACCTAGCCCCGGCCTAGCCATACCAGGCAAAGAGCCTCAACCCCTAACTACTGCAACAGCCATAATTTAAGTAACCCTCACCAATAACTTTTATGTTTCCTTCTGCTCTGCATTTAAAAATGAAAGCACAGGGCTGGCCAATAGCTCAGTAGATTAAAGCATCTGCCAGCAGGTGCAGTGGCCAGGGGTTCGATCCCCAGGCCTGCTGTGTCGGCACTGCCCCCAGGGTGCACTGAGACAGCAATTGAGACTGGGCGTGGTGGCGTGTGCCTGTAATCCCAGTTCTTGGGAGGCTGTAAACAGGCAGATCACTACCAGTCCAATGTAGTAATGAGAACCTGAACATCCTGTAGACCCTTCCCTAAATACAATAAATAAATAAATAATAATAAAAGCACAAAATCATACTAAAAGTGAATACTAGTAGGGCAATGGATTGTCCATTGTCCTCACATTATGCCTAATTGAATATATCAATGCTTGATGGAAAATATCTGTTCCATGTTATGCCTAAATGTTTGATATTCAGACAGATAGTGAGGTTAAGCTCAACTGCCTAGGCTGTAGGGTAATAATAATAAGCTTCTCTTCTGGAGGGTCAATAGCCTAAATTTGCAGACCAAAAGTTACAGAAAAAGAAGGCCGACAAGGACAACCAACTTTTTGGCCCTAGTCTTTCAAGGTCAGTGAGGACTCAGGAAATAGGAGAACCTGTACTGTAACATCCTGTAACTCGGTGGTGTCCCAAATTTTCTAATCAAGGAGATTATGGGGCCACAGAGGAAAGTGATCGATGATGTAGAGTGTGCCTAAGGAGAGTCACATGGAGAGAAAACATTCTCTCAGGCTTTCATGAGGAGCACATTGGCCAAGCAATGGCTGGAACTCATCCACATGGCTGACACTGACAAAGGATCTACAAACTGTAGTACTGAGTTTCAGGATAAATCCTGAGGGAATTTGACTGACCTTGTCAGATACAAAAGTTATACTTCTTTTTATATAGATCTTACTTTTTCTTGGTTTTAACCATCCAGCAGAAAAGTATAAAAATGAGGTATAAAAAGTAGAGCCATATTAATATGCTTAGCTGTAAAGGGTTCAAGTCACCAACTTCTGACATTGCCAGTCCTATGGATAGCCCACTACTATATGGACTACTGGACTATATTGGATTATTTTGCTGAATTCACACATCTACAATATTTAAATGACAATGGAATACTCTTCTCTGACAAAACTAAACAAAAAAAGGGGATACAAAGGAAAGAGGATCACTATGAGTCTGAGCTGTGTAGTAAGACCCTGTAACAACCAAATACATTTAAAAAAAAAAAAAACCCAAAACAAGAAGAGTATATAAGGAAGTCAACTTAGAGCTTTATCAGTCACAGAGGCATCTGAAAATCTGATGAAAGGATGTGGTCTTCTCAGACAAGACTCCTACACACATGGGTGCATGTTTTTCAGACAAAATTTATAAGAGTTTGCCAACCCTTTGAGCTTCACTTAGGTCAAAGTTCTCTCCTTTAAAATGCTTGCTTACAAATTCTGGATTTGAAGTTACCATTTGTTTATAGTTTTCTTACTTCTTCAGTATGTCTTTCAAGCATGGGACCTAGAGGTGTGCCATCCAATTTAGGAAAGGGCTTGTGAAATTATTACATCCAGCTATATGCTAGTTTAGAAGTAAAACAAATTATGCCTAATCTACTTTAAGAAGGAAGAATCTATTAAAGAACTACATTTCAGAAGCTTTGAAAGTTCTTGATTAATATTCATTGTGGCAGATTGTATTAAACTTTTTTTAATAATCCTAAATATCCTCAACATGATAAAAGTCTCAATGATTTGATCAAGTCTGTGAAGAGGAAATCACTGTGGTAAGGCCCGAGCAAAGAGAATAAAAACATTTTTTTCCCCCAACATGTAGGCAAAATTCTTTACCCAAGCCCCTGTCACAGGCTTTTTTATTTCCTCTGACTAGAATTGTACTTTTGCAAAACCACATCAGACATTCAGCACTCCCACTGCTTAGAACTCAACAGCCTCCCATTCATGGCTCATAGACTACAGCTAATAGTTCACGGAGAGCATCCTAGTTTGGCCCCACCAAGGCTCTCCGAGCTTCCCTCATTCTCCTCCCCTCTTCCCCCTCCAAACTCTCCCCAGACTCTGAACAGGACACACCTTGCGTGACAGCATCCTCACCAATGTGTCTGGGGCCACAATTCTCATATAGATCCCTGTTCCTCTTTATCGTCCCCACCTTCATCTTTGCCACAGAGATTTTTACCTTCAGCTGTTAGATCGAATGTCTCCTCATTGAAGAGGTTTTCTGTCACCCTAAACTAGGTTAGAAGCCCACCACCACTATCTCCACTAATACCCTGCTGGACAACCCTCAAGCATCTTATTCTCTTAGCCTTGTACACATTGCATTTGACTATAACACCCATTCCATGGCCACCTTCCTACAAGTCTAAATTCTGGACATCTGGAAATCATTGTTATTTTGGCAAATTTTGTCTCCCCTGTCTTCCAGTGCTGATGCCTAGTAGACTTTTGATGAATTTTTACTGAATAACAGCTGGATGTTGATTAAAAAGGAATAATGCTCTTTTAGAATATTTTGCTGAGTTAACACACCTATAATATTCAAATAATGGAACTAAACAAGAAAAGGGGATACAGATGAATGTCCATTTTGTATCTGTGTATTCAAAGTGGTTAGGATAGATATATAGTTACATTCTCTTAATGAATAGAGGGTTTGTTCTAATGGTGTTTGTAAATAGGATATCATGTCCGCATCTTGTACAGCAATTAACCACTAGGAAGAACGTTAATTATTGAAACTGTCCTACCAATTTGGTTTGAAACTGTCTCATTGCTATTTATTTCTCAATAAAATTATGGGGAAAAATATCATCTTTCTTTCTCAATAAAATTATGGAAAAAAAGCGATAATGGATAAAAAGCAGTACATCTCAGGTTCATATGAACAACTGGAAAAGGTTATTTTGAAGTCCTGGAATTAACCTCCAGTAATTTAACTGTGACTCCTTATTTCTTATACTGATCATATTTTTATTATTCATTGGCAATGCAAAGTCCTAGCAGTGAGAGAGTTTTTCTCTCTAGGAAATGTTTACTGCTTTTTTGTTTGTTTGGCTGTGAATACATTCCATTGTTTATCACAGAACACTGTAAAGGAGGGCATTCTACTATGTATTAATTTTAGTCATGAAAAAACTGATATTTGGATTCTTATTAAGTTTGTTTTACAGAGATTCATAAATCTCTGACATTTAACTGCAAGCTAGACTTTTTCTATGTATATAGTACATCCTTACACAGTGGTTTTAAGAGTTAGTTCTGGGGCTGGGAATGTATTCCAGCAGCACAAACACCTGCCTGACAAGCACAAGGTCCTGAGTTTGATTCCTCATACCCCCCCCCAAAAAAAGAAGTTAATTCTTCTATAGTGTCAAAAAAGACTTGGACTTTGAAAAGCCCATCAGAGTTTGATGATTATTTAATCCCTTCTCAACCCATTTCATCTGCTAAATGAAGGAATTAAATTCATGATCGCTGGCATGCCTCATAGCATGCCCATGAACTTCAGGGAGTATAAATCCAAAACAAACTTTAAAATGAAACTACAGTAGCAAAATGTCAAGGAAAAACACAGTAGTTCTCCATCTGGTGGCACAGTCTTGTAATCCTAGTCTTGGGAGGCTGAAGCAGGAGTGAGTTCAAGGCCAGCCTAAACTGAAAGTGAAACTCTATCTCAAAAAGACACACACAAAAAAATTTTTTTAATCCTTTGAACTGTGTTCTAGGATCTTCTCTACACCCATCTTACATGACCGTGTACATCATCGGTGTTAAGGCTCATGAGAAAACAACTGTCACTGTTCCCATTATGTTCTACTCTGTTCTAGATGGAGAGAAAGTTAGGAAAAAGGCTGGACTCTGCTAATGGGTAGGAACCTGTGCAATGATCCTAAAGGCTGATATTCATTGCTAAAGGTACTCCCACCCACAAAGGTTTCCCATAGATTAGATAGGTCCTGAGTCTTTCCTTTGTAGAGAAAACCTTCATGTCAAGGTACACTGGGCCTCAAATGCAGGAGAGGAGTACCGGGAGCTTACGGGATATTTAAAAACTGGACAAAGAACTATAACCAGTAAAAGGACTGTAGAAAGAGCTACTAGTAAAATACTCTCCTCTGTCCTAAGTTTTCTGTCACTTTTGCTCTTTCTGACTGACTGTAGGGAGGAGGACAGGACTCTGGATTCCCAAGAGCCTTCTGCACACTGCACAAGCAGGAAGGACTGTTAATTTTGCTGTTAGAAATTTTACAAATGCCTACACAGGAGAACTGAAACAGATCTCAAAATCAGAGCAGAGGCCAAATACAATTCTAATTTTGAGAATACGTTGGTTCTGTTTTGACCAAAAGAAGTCAGGTGTTATATCATGCTAACATTTCAGACCCTCCAAATTACAGATTGCCATTACTTTTTACCCCTTGGTCTCTAATCCTAGTCATTCATGATCTTGAAGAGTTCAGGCTTCTGAAGCGTAACCTTTTCTTTATTAATATTCCATTGATATCTTACATGGTTAAACTAGAGATTATTAACATACAGGGATTGTTTTAAAAATTAAATTCATTTAGGTTGGCTTCTCCAGCTGGCACAGATGAAGTTATATCTTAATACGAAATTATTTTATTTTGACCAGTTTGATTCCTTTCATATTGTATGATTTCTACATACACCCAGCATTGAAGAGAGAATTGCAATATTATATCTTCTGAGTAGCCTCTGAATTAAGACCTTTAACTTCATATTAATCTTGATCACTAAATATTTCACACACTCACTTAAAAAATGTAGAGTTACAGTTTCTAATTGGTCCTGATCCATACAGCTTTTCCTAAAATAAAGTACTTAATTATGAATCTTTAAGAAAAATCATAAAACAAAACACATAAGCTTGTCATTTCCATTTTGTTAAAACATGGATTTAAACTTTTAGCTTAATCTCACATTCTCTGGCAATCACTAATATTTTCAGCTTTCTCCCTCTTAAATATCTTCACAAGTCTTAACTTTTCCTTCCCCGTTGAAAAAGACAATATTCAGTGTAACCTCAACATACAAGATTCTGTTTCAACGCTGTCCTCAATTGCTGATAACTCACAATCACTAAAGTCCTTAATCTGCATGTGTTAGCAACCCAGGAAATGGTACAAACCTTTATTGGTCACCTCCCAAGAAATTTCAAAGAGCAATAAGTCCTCCACAGGAAGTTTGTCGGCTTCCCACTGAGGAAACCCACTCAGGGATGTCACAGATAGGGATCGACCTCGAAGCATTCTCCTTCCAGTCCTCTGACACCTTGTTGAGTGTCCTTTTCCGTTGGCTAGAATTCCAGGAGATTGAACAGAGACACAGAGGGTTAGAGCTGGTGGGTGTGGAGCTTTGGTAGATTCTTATAGGGAATAACACTGGAGAATGAAATTTCATGTGCTTCCAAAAGAGCTCCCAGGGGAAGGAGAAATCGCAGCAATTTCTGCAATCTTTTTGGGCAGGTCAGGGAGGACGATAGCCTTAACTGCTATCTGCCTGAACAACGCAGAGCAAGGAGTGAAATCCTCTGGCCTAGGATTGGCCAGGCAGCCACCCCTGGGGTAGGCAGAACATAATGCAAGGCCAGCCCTTTACCCATGTCCTTTTGACCAAATTCCCAGCCTCACGCCATCACCAGTGTGTATTTCATCACATCTAGAGTGACCCAGTGCTAACAAGTTCCCTCATACAGTTTCAAGTGACACTGGATTGGTGTAGAACTGCTTGAGATGAGTTTCTATCTTTAAATTCTTTCAGGTTTGTCACTCTCTTTCTTCTGATGCCTTGTTTTGGAGCTTTAAAAATATATATCCCATTATTTTCTTCCACATGTACAAACTGAATTTTGATGATAAACATAGGTCTGGATTTTCCTTTGCTTAATAACTCAACAGTTTTTTTTTTCTCTCCATATGAGAAAGCACAAATCTCAGTGTGTCTTTGGGTATTGTTTTTAAAGAATGTAATTTTAACAGATCAGTGAATATCAGTCCCTAGTTGAATGGGGTGCTAGAAATTAATTTTAGTCCCATTTGTAAATTTACCTCGTGTTATCAAACTGATGTAGAAAAATTCAGAGGATGTGAAAGTATTTAACCGTGAAAAAAATTGCAAAGAACATAGGCTGAGGAATATCACCAGTATTAATAAATCCTCCCAAGAAATTTGACGCGTATTTGCTTTATTGTGTGCCAATATATTATGAACATAAAACCATATATTACTCCTAAAAGGAATAAGGGCATGCTGTCTTATTTTACAGATTTAGCCTCTAGTCAATAGTTTTCCATTATACCCTTCAGCACCCAAATTGAAGCTCATTCCAAATATAATTTAAGCTGAATATAGTGACATAGGCCTATAATTCCAATTACTTAGGAAGCTGAGGCAAAAAGGTTGTGAGTTTGAGGCCAGCCTGGGAAATCTAGCAAGACCTTGTCTCAAAATATAAAGTAGAGAAGGACCGAGGATATGGAACTCATTAGTAGAGCATTTGCCTACCACGTGGGGTCCCTGGGTTTGATCCCTAGTACTTCAGATTATGTAAGGTTTCTAATAGATAATCAATATTTAATTCATTACTTGTTAATACTATTTTAGAACTTTTTATTAGGTCTTCAGCCACTTTCCATATAGTTGGTCTAATTGACTTAAGCTTATTTTTAACTCAAGATACATAAAACTATATTTCATTATGTGATATTAATAAATATAGATACATCAAATACAGTAACTGTGGGCTAGGGAGATAGCTCAGTAGAATAAACGCCTGGCTGGCAAGTGCAGCGTCCTGAGTTCAATCCCTGACACTGCAAAAAGAATAAAAAATATAGTAAATGTGTTCTATGATTAAGTGACACGTTGAGTCTTAGCTTAATCTATAAGTGTAAGTTTGAATATGCAGTTTATTATCCATTTGCTTGGGTTGTGAGAAAAGTTTATAAGACTATTTGAAAAAAGCACTAAAATAGCAAAGACAGGCCACATTGTCACGGCGACAACCTCTATTACATCACGGTGTGTTTGTGTTGACTTCATTTCCAAGGGTTCTATAAATAAAGTTCCAATGAAATCAAACAGAAGAATGCATTGATGAGAGAGAAAGGAACGATGGAGATGACAGAGTCTTGAACTCATGTTCTTTCATCTCAGCAGCCTGTATCCTGGTCCTTCCAGGATTGAACAGGCCACGTCATGGCTGATCCAGATTGCCCAACCTCCGCCAGAGTGAGGATTTCGCTCTGGTGCTTGGTATCTGGTGCTTGGTCTGAAATCAAATTCCGTTAGCCACTTATCTTCTATGTAACCTCGAGCCAATTTTTTAACTAACCTTTAGTTTTCTTACTAAAAAAAAGAAGGAAGTAATTTATACAAGGGATGCAATGCCAACCACATTAGTAATGTAAAGCCTTATTTATAATGTATATAATGGCCAATTAAATCCTTCCCCTACTGGTAGCAGTTATCATTAGAGATGAAAAGAGTGAAAGGGAGGTTACTTTAAATTTTTTTTCTGCATTTTACTACACATATGTATTACCAGTTCAAATACCTAATTATGTAAAACATTTTTGGGAAAATTGATTTTAAGTCAATAAATATGTTTAATAATGCTAAGTGAAAATGATAAAGATATAAAGTAAGATTGGGGGCCTGGCCCTAGCTCAGTTCTTTAAGTGGCTGCTTCCACAAAGCTGTCAGCCTCAGGTTGCTGTAGTTCGATCCCCACAACACTCCAGCCAGCCAAACCTGCCCTGAAGGCATTTGGAGCAAAAAAAAGATATAAAGTAAAATTAACTGAATCAATTTCTTATATATGTATATGCACATATATAAAACACTTTTACTTGTGATGCATTTGAATAAAACACTAGAATAGACTAAACAAACTTCTAGAAAGCTCTATACTAAACATTTTATAAGAATTACTTTAAGGAGAAGTGATTATGCTGAATCATTTTTGTGATCAATTTGACTTGTGTTCTATTAATTTTCTGCAATATTCAACATCCACAGGCAGATAGATGCACACAACACACATGGTAAGCAAAACAGCTTGCAAAACTTCAATCATATCGCTTCATGATGTTTCACAGATTTCCTCTTTTATTATTTTGATCTTCTTGAAATTCCTGGTCCTGTTTTTTCACTTGATTTTTTTTTATGTCAAGTGACAGCATTCTTAGCAACGCGTGGCCTCCTAGTGATCCCTCAGTGCCGACTTATGAAACTTTTCTGAAACTTGTGAAACTGTTATTCTCAACATGAGGACAGCCTCTGCCAGTGCTTCACTTTTTAGTGTTAAATACTCTTTGCAAAATTGCTTCTTCAGTCAACAGAAGGGGAAATAAACACCATCACAGGAAATGTGTTTGCATCGTCAGCTCCTCAGGTTCTCACTCTGAAGTTTCACTGTTTATATATCTTTTCAGAAAAAAGCAGTCATTTGTGCAATAAGATCTGGAAAGGAATCAGAGAAAGTCCTCTGCTTTCCAAATTTTTTGCCCTATGATTTATGCTTCATGAATAAGCAGATTGCAAAATAACAAGTGATAGGGCACAAAGGGAATGGGTTGCTCTAAGGCAAGAGAATGCTCAAAAAACCCAGATCCATAACTGCACACCTATACTTGCTTTTTTTTTTTTTTTTTGCTATTCGATGAAGAGGCAAGAGGGCAATGAGGAACAAGGGAGGCCTGGTCTGTGATTTCTGTGGTAAGCATTCCAGTAGAGGTCGCTAGATACATTTAGAAAACTACACTTTTGCTTTGACATCTTGGAATCTTCTTGAAAGCCTTTTTAGCATCTCTAAGTCTTGATGAACTTAGACCTGCATATCCAAAATAATTCAGTTAGCATTTATGGAAGACTTACTCTGTGCTACTATTCTAGCTGCAGAAGACATTTTTCAGAAAACGATAGGCAAGTCTCTGTCTTCGTTTGGACATAGAAATATATCAATCTTGTAAATAACAGAAGTTATGCAATGTGCTCCTGAATTTCTGGAAAAGACTGCAAAATGCAGTTGGATAGAATCAAGAGCTTTGGTTGACTCAATCAAGAAAAATCCCTTGTAGAAAGTGGAATTTGAATCAGGACATGAATGGTAAGGAAGTGATGACACTTGGAACTCTCGGAGAAGTGACAGCAAGCCTTTGACACTTATGTGGACCGAAAAAATGACCAATGTGCCTGGAACTCAAGGTTTAGTGATTGAGCGGAGCTCTGAAGGACATGAGTTCAAAGGAAAGCAGCAAGTTCAGAGGAGCTGTGTGAGGGCTTGGGTTTTGTACAGGTTGTCAAAGGAAGGCTCTGGAAGGCTGTAAGCAGGATGACTTGCTCTTTTTGAAAGTGGAATATCATAGGAGAGGCTAAGAAGGAAGAATTGCAAGTGCAAGGCTGGTACAGTGTAGGGGACTTGGTGAAACCTCAGAATAGGAAAGCAAAAGGGCTGAGGAAGCAGTACAGCACCTGCTTCACATATGTAAGGCTTGACTTCAATCACCAGGATTGGGGATTTATTTATTTATTTGTTTGCTTGCTTGTTTGTTTGTTTTGTTTTTTTTTTTTTAGGGAAGGGCCTACAGGGTGTTCAGGGTCTCACTACTAGACCGGACTCGTAATGATCCGCCTGTTTACAGCCTCCCAAGAGCTGGCGCGCGCCTCCACACCCAGTCTTGGAATTGGGGATTTAAAAAGAAGAATAAAAGAGAAAGCTTGGAGATTTTCACATTTGCCCATGTGTTCTGTTGGTTTTGTATTTTAATACAGGGTCTACAGGGTCATACTATGTAGATCGAACTCGTAGCGATCCTCTTGTGTTCAGCCTTCCATGAGCTGAGATTACAGGCATGCTCCACCATGCCCAATCTCAATTGCCATCTCAGTGCACCCCGGGGGCGAGCCCGGCGCAGCAGGCCGGGAGATTGAACCTGTTCTGTTTTATGTGCTTCATTATGCATGTGTTGATCTTGTGGCCAAGAACAGGATTAGAATGAAAAATTAAATGTGCTATGTCAGGTATTGTGATCACATTGTACAAGTATCATGTTTGCAGTACACCACAACCACATTCATCGTGGAGAATTTGCACATGCGCATAACACATCTTAATTTTTGCCCATGTCTGTCCCTTTCCTCTGCTATTCCTCTGTGGCTTTGCCCTATTCGAGGTGGGAAAGTAAGTACTGTGCTAATTAGGAAAGGAGTTGGGATAGGGGCAAAAGTGTGGGAAGCCTTGGTTCAAAAACTAGCACTGTTTCCAAAAATGTAATTGGAGGACTTTGAGGATGCTGAGTCTATGTGTGAGTGTGTAACAATGAAATTACACGATCTATAACATTGACCCCAGGAAGTCTGAGCTTAAATTGAGAGTGAAGATAAGCGTAGTGGAAAATCTAATGACATGAAAGGGTTTCCAGAGAGGAGCTAGCACATGCAAAAATAAACACAAACACATGTAAATACAAAGAATTGAAAAATTAAAATGTTTAGATTCAGTGAACTTGAGATAGAAAACGTTGCAGAAATTAATTTGGAGAGGTAGAAAGGAGCCATTAAGAATTTCCCATTTCAGCACTGGCCAAATAGCTCAGCCAATTAAAGTGCCTGCTTAGGCAGACACAGTGGCCGGAGTCTGATCCCCGGCGTGCCGTGCCGGCCCTGCCCCCAGGGCGCGATGAGACTGTAGTTGAGAGGACATGGTAGTGCACTCCTGTAATTCCAGCACTTGGGAGGTTGAACACAGGCAGATCACTAGAAGTCTGATCTATGTAGTGAAACCCTGTGGACCCTGTACTTAAAAAAAAAAGTAAAATTCCCATTTCTTCTAATAACAAGGAAAATTTACGATAACATTTGCATTGTTGTATTTCTATATATTTTGAATTTTCAAGTTGAAATACAAAACACAAATAGCCATATCCAGAAATTACAAGCTCATTTTTGAGTGTCCAATAAAAAGTTAGAACAAACCATACCAAAGTGAATTTCTCAGAGTTCTCTAGAGATCTGACAATGATTCAAAGACTCATTCTAAAGATTCTATTTTTTTTTTCAAATTCAAATAGAGAATGGCTTAGGGAGGGATGAAGTTTAACACAATGAGTTTGTAGCATTTTAAAGAGGCCTTGCATGAACATTTAATGCCTGAAAATTCAAGTCTGTCTGCTAGATAAACTGAAGTATTTAAAAAAAAATGAGAATAAGGGTTGAGATAGCGCAGCAGAGTAAGCGCCTGCTTAGGCAAGTACAGGGGCCAGGATTTGATCCCTGACATCACATGCTGTGCTGGCCATACTCCCGGGCATGCTGAGCCAGCAAACCAGTTGGGGTGTGGTGACGCGTGTCTATAATCCCAGTGCTGAGGAGGCTGAAAGCAGGAGGGTCACCAGGAGTTCCAGTTGTGTAGTGAGACCCTGCACAAAACAACAGCAACATAAATAAATAAATAAAATTAAACATAAGCATAATTTTATGAGGAGAAGAATTTAGTCAGTGAAGAGAGAGTACCCTAGAATGAGCACGGGGAGATTATAGCCCCATGGCTGGAGTTGGAGAATCTCATTGGGTGAATGTGATTATGGGCTGACATATACTTTTTGACCAAAATTTCTGCTTGCTATGTTAATCGTACAACACAGCATCAGAAAAAACAATCCCAATGTGTCAAAGTCAGAGATGGTGGAATCTGCCCTACAGCTAAGGCAGTGGGATCAGAGAGAGGAAGTCAGTGGAGTGTGTTCCCAGGTGAAGGTGCTCATTGACTAGTTGTACGAAACTAGGGGGCAAGAGCCATGTTCCTTATTTGATTTGGGGGGAAGCATGTTTTATTTATTTAAGTTATGGAATGCATTGGTGCATGTTGGCAGTACACGCCAGGCTTCTGGTTTGGACAGTGAGCTGGATGATCACACAGTGAATTAACAAAAGAAGCACCTGAATGAAAACAAATCTTGAGATATTAGGTAGTGGCTTCAGTTTTAGACATAATGAGGTTGAGATACCAGCCAGATGTCCAACAGGAAGTTGAAGCAGGTCAACCAGCTAAATTCAATTACATTGTATGTTTCTTTGAACCTTATGTTGTCCTATAACATCTGTGCACACTCCTCTATTTTCCCGTTGATTTTTTAAAAAATAAAATCAATCTGACCCACAGATTTTTTTTTCAATATATATCAATTTAAAAAATTAAGTCTGGAGGAAAACAAAGTCTTATGTGATTTTCAGTTCACATGGTTGTTGCAGAAATAGCAAAATCATTGTAAATAAGGCCTGCTAAATCAGGTCAATCTCAGAGTTGGACTGCTTACTAGAGTGTAGAAAATCGAAGTGATAGATAGGCATGGTGGTGCATGCCTGTAATCCCAGCACTCTGGAGGCTAAGGCAAGAGGATTGTTGCAAATTCAAGACCAGCCTGGGCTACATAGTGAGCTCAAGGCGAGCCTGAACTGCATAGTGAAACCCTGTCTCAAAAAGACAAAAATAGTTCGTGAAATGATACTTACAGCATGTGGCTGTTGTGAGTAGATAAAATCTCATGTGAACACCCTTGGCACAGTGTCTGTCCAATCTTCTTTCAGCTCAGAGTGTGGGTCTTGTGACCCAGGTATGTGGAGTTTGCTGAGTAGCAGGCCAGTTAATGCTGGCCATCCACCTCCTCACGCCATGTCCTCAACTCAAGAGACCACTGACTGCCATCTAGGCCTCAATTTCTCTGAGTTTTACTCCTGCACACTTTTCTGACATTTCTGTCCAGGTTAGAGTCTGCAAAATCTTGTTTGTCTTCATTAAACACAAATCAGAGATGTACTGGGGTCAGATCAATAGTGACAAACATTACAGTAGCCCCATTACAGTCACAATGTTGAGGGCAAATTACATTGTAAGATTCAATGGTGAGCTATATTTTCATTTAAATTATTTTAAAAGTTTTTGAGCTGTGCATGTTGGTGCACTCCTATAATCCTAGCTGGGAGGCAGAAGCAGGAGGATCATTGTGAGTTTGAGGCCAGTCCTGCCTACGTAGTGAACACAATGCCAATCTGAACCACACAGTGAGATCCTGTTTAAAAAAATTTGAAAACTCCTCTCACCAGATCAGCACTGAGCTATTTCTCAATCTCTGTACTTGGGAGAGAAGTACTACTTTATATGGTTGGTAATTCCACATGTACTTTGACTAAAAGATAAGTTGCTCTTATAACATCACAATGGCTCCTTCAGAATACTCTGGAAGCACTTTCTTGATCAATAATGTAACTGTTTGATGTTGGCTTAGCCTGGAAGATTGTGGTAGATTAACTATTGGTCCACTTGGAACACGCAGGTGAATGGAGTCGGTGTGGTTCTGGGTGTGGAAGGCCCACCTGAGGATGCTGTCAACAACACTAAAAGAGAACTGGAGAGGAAGGTAGTGTGCTGTTGATTCTCCTGTGGAAGCTTGTCACGCTGGTTTTCCTGATGTGAACTCAGCTGTTATCATCAGAGGAGCTTGGGTCCTCGCTGTCACTAAGGATAGCTGCAGTCCTCTTTGGGAGCTCTGATCTTACGAGTCGCTTCGTGGCTCCAGTACAGATCTCCTAGCCTGGTGGCACAGACCTGCTAGACTTTGGGCCTTACCAGTGCAGATTAAAACAGACTTAAAACAGACTTGCATGAGAGACTGTCGTGAGCTCTAGGCCTCCCATTGGACTCATGAAGGGCATTGCCAAGGGATCCAGGCCCTCAGCCGGATGCTTTAGGTCTCTGTGTGGGCAGATCTCTTACACTCTTCTGCATTTGACCTTTTGGGTATATATTACAAAATAATCCTATAAACTATGTGTCCTGTATAATTCTATTCCCTTGTAAACCCTGACTATAACAAAGGTTGAGAAGAGAGGTATTAGAAAGTAAGAAGATTTCTTCTATGTCATGTGCTAGCCTACTGCAAATGTGTTCTGGAATTTTTTTAAGAAGTCTTTCTAGCCCAATAAAATACAGGTAGAGTACAATTATATGTTTCAGCATCTTCTTTCATTTTCTTATTTCCCTTTGCCCATGCTTCTCTCTCTCTCTCTCTCTCTCTCTCTCTCTCTCTCTCTCTCTCTCTTTCTTTCTTCCTTTCTTTCTTAGTGCTGGGCTCAATCCCATGACTGCTCCCACTCAACTGGGTGCTTCACCACCAAATCCCACCCCTTGTCCAGTCTTCACATCTCTTTATATCTTTTTTTTTCTTTTTCTTTTTTTCCAGTATTTAGTACGGGGTCTACAGAGTCTCACTACGCAGATCAGACTCATAGTGGTTCTGTTGTTTTCAGCCTCCCAGACGCTGGGATTACAGGTGAGATCCACCACACCCAGATGGAACCTGGCCACCATACTATGCCTAAGCAGGCTCTTTAGTCCACTGAGCTATCTGGCCAGCCCAGATCTTCATATCTTTACAATTAAGAGCAAGAGTTTGATTTAGAGGGTTTCCTGTTTATAGATGTTTTAGAACATAAGAGGAAGTTTCTTTAAATGAAATCAGAATTCACTGAAAATGTGCATAGCTGCCTTGTTCAAAACCACAAATGTTGAATAGGTCAACAAAGAGTAAATTAATCAGTGATAAGTTTAATGTTGCTTTGTTATCCACAAGGCATGTTGACACTATTATGGTAGCAAAAAAAACTCCACCGTTTTCTAGGTATTTTATTTAGAAGCATGAATTTTGCTAGCAAAACCAAAAGTTTATTTCACAAATGAAGGTAACCTTTACACATGTTGACGCTTTAGATTATTTGTTCAATCATTTTCCCATTTATCCTGGAAACAAAGCTAAAGAATGAAACTTTCCCTGCTTTCTAGAGACTAAATCTTATAAATACACAACTCATTTTTCACACAAATGTGAAATAAATGTGAACAAAATTTATTCCTGACTCTGTTTTCAGTTTTTCTGCCTGAAAATATATCGCATAATCAGCTAAAAACATAGTTTTTATGTAAGAGGCAAACTATGTTTAAAGATGAATCCATCAGAAAAAACAAGCAACCTATAGTACAGAAAAGAAGGTCTCAGGTAATGACTACCACTTCTAAAAAAAAGCTGTGAAAGACTTCACATTCAAAGCAATTTATCTAGTTGGCAATTACCCTAGAAGTTTTTACCTTTCGAAGAAAGATTCATGTAGACCCTGAATTATGGATATACAACTAAAAACTGGTCTTGTGAGTCCTTGAACACTATTGTAGTTCAAAGAAAAAATGTCCCCTGGTGACTTAAGTGTTGAAGGTTCAATCCCAGCCCAGCCTGTAGAGGTAGGGCCCAGGCAGTGCTAAGCCCATCAGTGGATTAACTCATCACTAACTCATGACTTTTAGAAGGAGGTGTCTTGTTGGCAGAAGTCAGTTGCTGGGGATGTGCCTTATAGAGTGTACCTTTTCTCTAGATTTTCCCCCATCTCTGATCCCAGCTACCATGAGACAAGCAGTTGTCCTTGACCATGCCCTTCTGCTCTGATATTTTTCCTTAGATCCACTGACCCACGGACTGATATCTCTGAAAGTGTGAGCCCAAACAAGCCATTAGTCCTTTGTGTACCTCGAAACTTTTGGCCACAGACATAGAAAGCTGCCTCAGCGCACATTCCAAGTCATTCTAGATTGAAGTTCAGACATAATGTTTGTTTGGAGAGCACTTACTGTTTCAGCTTTGTCTCTGGTTAGAATTAGGCCTCAACACAGGAATAGAACACAGAGTTTTCACAAGATTAGGAATGGAAAAATAGACTAAGATCCTGAAAGTAATTTCAAAGATGTGTCTTAAGTCATATCATTAGGAATTAAAAATATCATTTATAAGGAAAAAACCTACACATTTGAAATTGAGGGCATTGTAAAAATAATAAAGAATTGCTTGTTGGGTTATTGCAAGGTATTAGTTTGACTCCTGTCATACTGTGTTGTACCACTGGGCTTTGGGACAGTTGAAACATGTATATCAGACTGTGTACATGTGCATGAAATTTGGAATTTTATCTTATTTGTGTAAATATTAGAAACTCACCTTAACCAAAATATATAATTAAAAATACATATTTTGTCTTGCTTGAGGAAGAACAGGGCTGTTTGTAGAATAACAGAAAGTCATTATTTGCCTGAAACATCTGTTTCTTTCTCCTTTGAACTTTCTCATTTGATTTTGATTTTATTTATTTAATTTTTAAAAAATGTATTGGGTTGTTGCTGGGTCTCATGACATAGCTTGTACTCATGGTGATCTTCCTGTATTCAGCCTCTCCAGGACTGGGATTACAGTCATGCACCACTACACCTGGACTCTGGCTGGCTCAGCCCTCCCTGGGGATGGGGCTGGTGCAGTATGTGGTGCCAGGGATCAAACCACTGTCCCTGAGCTTGCCTAAGCTTGCCTGAGCAGGTACTTTAGTCCACTGAGTTATTTTGCTGGCCCTTCTCCTTTGATTTTTGTGGAAGATAATAAATGGCTACACTTTTATTATTCTTGGTGGTGGAATTAAGTATCTAAATGATAGTTTTGAAAAATATCCTGATGGGGAATCAACCTCCTAAAGCTATCTGAGGGGATAACAATTTGGTGCCAGAGTCACACTGTCACCCAGAAGCTGGGCCTGTTAAAATAGTTCTTCATGGAATACTGCTCACTCAGTTTCCTAATGGAAACTCTGACTGGAAGAGCATATGCATAATTCACACGGCATCTACCAGCTGGATGAGGTGGCACAGGCTTGTAATCCCAGTACTCAGGAGCCTGAGGCAAGAGGGTCAATGAGAGCTCAGGGCCAATCTGAGCTACACAGTGGATTTAAAAGCAACCTGCACTTCATCAAAGTCCCTTGTCTCAAAATACAAACAAAACCAAAACATGACATTGCCAAGATATTTGCAAAAAATCATCTCTAGAAGGTTTAGTTATGATTATATGAAGACAATAGGGTTAGTTATATAAGGTAATTGAACTCACATTACACCATAAATATGAAGAACTTTAAGAATTTATGCAGCGCAATGTAAATGGTAACGTCATTATTAATTTCTAGTTTTTTCTCTGGAAGGAAATACTGGAAGACCTTATTAAAGAGGCAATGAGAGAAAGCCCTTCTTCACATCACTTCTGGGTCTCTCATCTTGATATGTACAGGTTTTTTTGTTTGTGTTTTGTTGGGCTTTTGCTGCCCAGGTTGTGCTGATGCTCTCTTGGGCTTCCCTCAAGTCTTCCTGTCTCGTGTCACTTTCTACTGGGACTTAGTATCTGTGTCAGTAACCTTTATAAATACTTCCAACATTTTCATTCTGAATCTGGAAGTATCCAAAGTTTAAGCCCAGAGATGCACTGATTTTTCTTTTCATTATGTCTTGAAGGAGCTCATTCTTGCTTCTGCCTCTGCCGCTGCCATGTGTGATCTGTGGGCTATTCTACCCTGCTCACTTCTCAACAGCAATCTCCTCCTACTTCCCCTACTCTCCTGCCCTGCACACAACAGCCAAAGTCATGATTGTAAGAGGAAACTAAAACAAAATGGCTATTGCACCTAATGCTTCTTCTAATTCCCTTTCACTTGGATGAGCCCCACCCTACAATGTTTATTCATTGTCCCCACCCATTCCACCCAAACACAAACAAGACATCACTCACTCATATCCTGCCTTGAAGTTCCTATTTTTTAATTAATTAATTAATTTACTTATTTAGTAGAATGGGGGATTAAATTCAGGCCCTTTGCACTTGCCAGGAAAGCACTTATTCCACTGAGCCTTCTCCTTGGCCCTTGAAGTTCCTATTTTACACTGGGAGGATGGACATGCTTATCACATGAAGTTTTCCCACCTAAGTTTTTAAATTACTTATTTATTGAAGTCTCTCATTCACAAATTTTATTATTTTTTTCATATAATATTATTAAAGAATGTGTAGCTAAACCTTGTAAATGACCTATGTGCCCAAACAAATGGCTTAAAGAAATGTGGTATTGATACAAAGTGGAGTATGACTACAATAAAGAATGATACATTTGACACCTTCATAGGTATATGGATGAATCTTGAGAACACAAAGTTAAGAGAAATATATCAGACACAGAAGCTTAAATATCACATGCTTTCTTTCCTATGAGAAAACCAAAATATAAACAAAAAACAAAATAAGAGACAAATAATAGGAAGTAGGATGATATTTTTCAAATGGGAACCCAAACAAGAGATGGAAGGAGACAGAGGAGGGAAAGGGGTAGGAAAAAAAATAATGGATTAAAAGAGAACTTTTGTAAATGGAAAAAGGACCAAGCTTCCAGGGAACAGGGACTGATGAGATGGTTAGGGAAGGAAAACAGAATTAAGATGTGTTACGTGCATGTAAAAACTCCCCATGATAAATGTATTATAAAATGTGTACTAATGAAAAAAGATTAATTTTTTCCAATTTGACTTATTCGTAGGTATCTGGAAGTATTTTTCATCAATATGTGTTAGCTTTCCATTACTATAAGTAATACCTGAGGCAATTAACTTATAAAGAGAAAAGGTTATCAGCTCATAGTTCTGATGGGTTCAATTTATGGTTAGTTGGTTGAAAACATCTTGTGATAAACAAAAAACAAAATAAGAGACAAATAATGGGAAGTAGGAAGATATTTTTCAAATGGGAACCCAAACAAGAGATGGGAGAAGAATTTTCCCTTGCCTTTGGACCTGCAGTGAAGCACCATTTCACATCTGGGAGCATGAAGTAAAACAAATTGTTCATTCCATGGTGGAGAATTGAAAGGAAATTATAGAGTCTCACAATCCCAATTGAGGCCACACCCTTAGTGAGCTAAAACCTCCACGAGGTTCCACCTTTCAGTGCTTCTACCACCTCTCAAAATACCATGGGCTAAGAACCAGGCCTTGAAATATGGAACATATGGATCTTTAGGAAACATTCTGGGTCCACACTTGAGTAATATGGTAGGTGAAGAGAGAGTTGTTTTCTATTTCAATTTTAACTTTTTCTTTGTAAAAGGGAAGTTCTTGGTATGTACATAATTATCTTGTACTTGTCATCTTGTCTTACATTGTCTTAGTGCTGATACATTTTCAATGGAATTTCTTAGGTATTTTGGGGTATGTAATCATCTAAAATTAGTAATAATCTGCCAATATCTATAGCATATTTAGCTTTTGTTTCATTGCAAAAACTAACATGTATCAAACATTGCCAAGGAATCCATTACATTTCCTTACTTTAATGAAATGGTTTCAATATTAATGCCTTAATACAATGTGTGATATTGACTTTTTGTCATATTGATCATCTTTATTTATTAATTTCATTATTTTTTTTTCAATTTGATAATTCTGAGGTAAATTTTTTTGGGTGAGGAGGCAAGTCATTCCACTGAGCAGCATGGCATTGGGGAAGAGATGCTTCAGAAAGGCTGAAGAGGTCAACATGCTCTGACACTGGTCAGGGATGCATCTCCCCAGCCACTGTCAAAATAGATTTACCTCAAATAGATTTTTGGGCCAGGTGTGGTTGTGCATGTCTGTTATCTCCAAACTCAGGAGGCTGAGGCAGGAGAATTGCTCAAGTTCACAGACTGTCTCAGTCACTTGGTCTTTCTCCACCTCGCTAATTATAAGCACGATACTATATTTGTTGAAGGAATGGATGGATGGATGAATAAATCAATTAATGGGTGAATGTGAAAATAAATGGCTTCTTAATGCTAATTAAGGGGCTGGAGAGATGGCTCAGTAGAATAAGTGCTTGGCTGGCAAGTGCAAGGGCCTGAGTTCAATCCCCGGTTCCGAAAAAAAAAAAAAAAAGAAAAAAAAGAAAAAATGCTAACTAAGGGACACTTCCTAATGTCGTTCAATATTAGTGCTCTGGAGTATTTGTGCAGAAATGTCTTCGATGTTTCAGCCAGGCATGATGGCACACACGTGTAATCCCAGCACTTGGGAGGCTGAGGCAGGGTGATCACTGCAAGTTCAAGAGCAACCTGGGCTACACAGTGAGCTCAAGGCCAACCTGAACTGCATAGCAAGACTATCTGGGGGTGGGGGTGATAGAAAGAGAGAGAGAGAGAGAGAGAGAGAGAGAGAGAGAGAGAGAGAGAGAGA
>NW_004524640.1:1719886-1721628 GCF_000260255.1 Octodon degus
AGAGAGAGACAGAGAGAGAGACAGAAAGAAAGAAAGAAAGAAAGAAAGAAAGAAAGAAAGAAAGAAAGAAAGAAAGATCTTTGATGTTTGTAGAGCATTTGTTGGCAAAATTGGTATTTTGTCTGTTTGTTTTCACTACATTTCAAAGAGAAAATAATCTTATTGAGATCTGACCTTGAAAAAGCTTGCTTTTTTGGGCAAGAATGCAATCATTTTCTGTGGATTGCTAGTAGTTGACAGTCTAACTATTTTGTGCCCTTCAATGACCAGCTCTAAAGTGATTTGGGTCATGTTATAATACATTGGCTATCATTTGAGAGTCTCCTTTGGTGTTCCTTCTCCATCTATATTAAACACATTCAATCCAAGAACCTCAAACACTTGCAGAGAATCCACCTGGGCCAGGCGATTCAATCCAAGAACCTCAAACACTTGCAGAGAATCCACCTGGGCCAGGCAGTGTACTAGCGGCTTTGTGTCTCACAACGGCTGAGAGAAAAGCAACATTGTGCTTATTGATGGAGGACAAAACCAAGGCCAAGCTTAGCTACCTCGGCCAAGGCCACACAGCTGACATGGACGAGACCCCGGCTTTGTCCTGCGGTCCAGCTCTAGAACCGGGCTCCAGAATCTGCACTTCTCCACTCCGGCTTAACCATTGCTGACTGACGTATCTCTCCAGTTTAGCTCTGTAAATGTCTCAGGCTCTCTGCTGCTTCTGTGCTCCCCCACCCTGAGGGTGCTCGCCTGAGTCACAATCATTTCTTCTCCTCACTCTGGCCGTGGTTTCTGTGCCCCCCACTCTTATCTCTGGACCTCTGAAGGGCTCTCTGAGAATTGCTGATCTCATCCCACGCTACAAAACATCCAGTTGCTGAGAATTCTCTCAGGCCACAACACCTTAGCCCAAGACCTTCCACCTGACTTACCTAATGTTGCACAATAAGTACCCGCTTGTTTCCAAACCTTCTCTTTTACCCTGCCCCCTTCTCCTCTCTGAAGCCCCAGGCACAAAGGATTTCAGCTTCTTGAAAAGGTCATGCCCTTTCCATCATGGCTTTTGTACTGGCCTTATATCCTGCCCAGAATGCTCTTCTACCTGGTGACGTCTTCACCTTCATGTCCAGTCACCCCTCCTTTCCTGCATCCTCAGCTTACAGCGGTTCATCTACTAAAGGTCCATGCAATTTCCCTGAACTTTCTTCTCAAAACCTCATTGCAGGCAGGTGGGGTGGCGCATGCCTGCAATCTCAGCACTCAGGAGGCTGAGACAGGAGGGTCACTGCAAGTTCAGGACCAGCCTTGGCTGCAAAGTGAGCTCAAGGCCAGCCTGAACTGCATAGCAAGACCCCATCTCTAAAAGTCAAACAAACAAACAAAAAAATTCTTTGCAACTGGTATTATTACTGACTGTGATTACACCGAGGTGTGTGATCATTTGACCCTCTCCCATGAGGCTTTTCCCTGCCTTCTTCTCTTTCTCTAAAATCCATCACATTGTCCAGCACATAGAAAGCATTCACAAAAAGTAAGAACTAATTCACGACTGAAGAAGTGTGTTTTTTCAGGCATAGGCAGAACTCATACTTATGTACTTAAGAGCAAGATTAGGCAAGACTAGCCCTCAAGCATGAGCAAATGTCATAGCTGAATTGTGAAATGTCACAGCTGAAAATTTCTCTCTCTCTCTCTCTCTCTCTCTCTCTCTCTCTCTCTCTCTCTCTCTTTCTCTCTCTGTCTCT
>NW_004524640.1:1721728-1726865 GCF_000260255.1 Octodon degus
TCTGTCTCTGTCTCTGTCTCTCTCTGTCTCTCTCTCCCTGTCTCTCTGTCTCTCTCTCTCTCTCTGTCTTTTTTTTTAGTCCTAGTGCTAGGGATTCAACACAGGTCCACTCCACCACTGAGCGGCACCCCTAATCCTTTTCATTTAATTTTCAGACAAGACCTTGCCAAGTAGCCCAGGCTGCCTTTGAATTTTCAATCCTCCCGCCTCAGCCTCCTGAGGAGCTGGGGTTACAAGCAGGCGCCACTGTGCCTGGCACAGGGATTTCTTATGGAGTGGGGTTGGGAAATAGAAGATTTAGAAAAGATTAAGACACAAAAGAAAGAAAACAAAAAAAAAGAGAAAGTGGAGACAGTGCTTTCAATCCAGCCCCTAGGATGGAAGAAGGTCTAAAGCACTTCGCCAAAACCAAGAAGAGTATGGCTGCTCCGGAATCTCTCCTTCACAGACCTGGTTTGTCTCCTTCTTTGGGCAAGCGTCTCCTCACAACCCCTTGTCAGAGCAGTTGGTTCCCAGACGAAGGAATGGAGGAAGATGTTATTTATATTTTATACACCAGTGAGTATCTTTCTCCAAAGGCTTACTATGGGTCATTTTCCAGAAGTCTAATTAGCCTGAACAATTCTCATGTTCAAGTCGCGTCCTGTCGCTGGCACCCCCTGTAGATTTTGAGGGCTCTGTGTGCCGTTGCACCAGCAAAGCTGATACATGACTAATCTCTGGGGAAGCCCCCCCGCCCCCGGCTGCTCCGGGCTTATCATGGGACGCTCAGAGCCACAGCCCAGGGCTTCCCAGGGACTTCAAGCCGCGCGGCCTCCTGCTCTCCCTCCTCTGCTGATAAGCGCTGTCCCTTCTGCCAGGCCAGCTCCTCTTTCGTCACCTGGACGAAGGCCTCCCTAAGGGCCGCCCCATGGGTTATGTGAGGCATCTCTCCTGAAGGCTCCTTTAGAACAGCATTTGTCACAGTGCACTGTAAAGTCATGTCTGGTATGTGCCTTTGATCTCCACAAGGTCAAGCTGAATCAAAAAGTGTTAGGGCTTTTTTTTGTTTTTGTTTTTGTTTTTTGCTTTGAACTTTGTTCGGCATCCAGTGCAGAATGTCACACTCATTTAAAGTTTAGAGGCTGGGATTTTGCAACTTTTTGTGTAATTTTATTTAGTACCCCCTATGTTCTTAAAAACAATATTTTTAGTTGCTTATAGTGTTCCACCTGATAGTGATATGATAAGGATAAAAAAATAAAAACCAGAGAGAAAACACACCCAGGATTAAGGTTAAAACTTAGATACCATAATAGTATTAAATTTTTTGCAGTATAAATTTGTCTTAAAACTTGCCTCTGGTTACTAAAGCCACAGGAAGTAGCAAATTATTTCTGATTCTACTTTTAATATCTGCAAATTCTTAAATCATCAGTTTCTTGATAGATCTTGTTTTCTGTTTAAATCCTCATATACATTTTTATTTTTTGTTTTTTTCTTTAACTTTATTGAAAATCAATAATTACATATCATATTAAAAACTGTCGACAAATACTGAAATGTGAAAGACATAAGATGTAGACAGAGCGATTTTTAGAGAAATATTTCTGAAATGAATACATCGCATGAGATTAATAATGGATTGCACATTATAAATAATTTACAAACTTAAATGACTATAACAATAAAATCTGTCCAAAATAAAAATGAAAAAGAAAGAATTTACAGTTCACTCTGTCAAAAATCAAGAAACTTATATTC
This sequence comes from Octodon degus, assembly GCF_000260255.1. Lineage (NCBI taxonomy): Eukaryota > Metazoa > Chordata > Mammalia > Rodentia > Octodontidae > Octodon > Octodon degus. Next base: position 1,723,472 of record NW_004524640.1, read on the forward strand.
ATATAATTAGAATTCTCTAAGTAGAAAGGGGTAGGCAATAAATATTTAAAAATTTAAAATTTCTGAACTTAGTTGAACTTATACCACATTTCCAAGAAAAATGAACCTTTTGCACAAGAAATTTGAATAAAATCATACCCAGATACACAAAAATGAAATTGTGCAAAACTTACTGGAAAGAAAAAATCATTAAAGCATATACCTAAAAAATATTAGCTATGGAAGAACAAAATTAAATTACATGTTATTCTACATTAGAAAGAAAAAAAAGATCAAGGGTGTAAGAAACTAGGCTAATTAAAGGACTGAAAGAAAGAAAAAAACAGATCTGTCCTCTTTGAATTTTATACTTAGCAAACATTCCTTTGAAAACTAAAAGTAAAATATTTTGCATTTATACAAACTGGAAATATTCTAATACCTCCAGATGTAGCGTATAGGAAATAACAAGGAGCATACTTCAGAAGGCAAAAGAAGTTGCAGCATGCTCCTGGATAAAGAATAAAGAGCTCTCAAAATGATAGTTATACAGGACTATGTAAAATATATTAGATGAATCCATTTAAAAGGTGATCAAAGATTTCTACAAAACAGTATCAATCTTATGTCGGGTTATACACATTTTCTTTTTGTGTGTGTGTGTATGTACAAAAGATGGAAGAAGTAATATAAAGTCAATGGAAAATGGAAATATACTTTTTAAACTTTCTAATACTAGGAGAAAATATCATACCATGTCTTTTAAATAAATTATAAGTCAAAGATACAGTATAAATTAGATTCAGAAAATTAAATACTAATTAATTAAAGATTAAATGTTTGGGGGCTGGGGAGATGGCTCAGTAGAATAAGCAGTTCCCTGGCAAGTGGAAGGCCTGAGTTCAATCCCTGGTTTTGTAAAAAAAAAAAAATTAAATGTTTTAAAACTATTGAACTAAGAAAAAGTTTTCATGATAGTAAATAATTACTAAGAATAAAACTTAAGATAAATACCAGAATGACAAATAAATGACCAGCATTTCTAACAGTCTGGGGATAGGATATCGCACAAAGTTCTAGTGTGTTGTGGACATGCAAAATGACCATGACACTTACTGGTGGCCAGGTGTCACTTGTGGGACTGAGCTACTGCTGTTTCTTTGATATCTACCCTGTAGACCCAGACAGAATCATGACCCACAGGGTGCAGGAGAAGTCCATTGTAGAGTATGCTGATGGAAATATCTTGCTGCTGTATACAAAAGAATAACTGAAAGACTGCTTCTGTATGCCTCTTATTCTCCTGTGTTCAGTTGTTTGCCCTATTTGGAGGGTTCTTTCCATTCTCATTCATGGAGTTGTGGTCATTTTGCTCCCTCTCTAGAACATCATTTAGTAGTCTTTGTAGGCTTGGCTTTGTCATCATGAAATTCTTTGTCATAGAAGTATTTCACTTCTCTATTAAACTTGAAACTTGAAAGAGAGTTTTGCAGGATGTATCAGTCAGGGTTGGAATTTGTTTTCTTGCAAGACTTGAAGTACTTTGATCCATGCTCTTCTTGACTTGATGGTTTGTGAAGAGAAATCTGCCATTATTCTGATGGGTTTTCCTTTAAATGTGATCTGTTTCTTTTCTTTAGTGGCTTTTAGTATACTGTTCCTGTGCTGAATTTCTGGGATCTTGATTATTATATGTCTGGGTGTGGTTTTAATGGGGTTGATGTTATTTGGAGCTCTATGTTCTTCGGTTACCTGAATGTCAGATTGTTGCCCCATATTTCCAAAATTTTCTGCTATTACTTCTGCCCATATTCTTTTTATATCATTGGCATTGACTCCTTCCTTCTCATTGATCCCTATTAGTCTCATGTTGTTCATCTTTTCATCATCTTGTAGGTATTGAATTATTTTTCCTGCATCCTAGTTGTTCTTAAGAGAGCTTTTCTTACTTTTTCACTAGCTGCAATGGTGTCCTTAAGGTCAGAAAGTCTATTTTCACTTTCATTCAAACGGTTTTGCCAGCTCATGATTGAGGTTTTCATTTCCTGTGTATCATTTTGAATGTGCTTCACACATTCTATTTCTTTCCTATATTGCTTATTCAAGGATTCCATCATTTTTCTATTCTCCTCTATTTTTATCAGTGTCTTCTCTAGAAGCACTTAGTACTTCTTTCATTATAGTTATAATTTCTTTTATTTCAGAAATTATTTCTGATCTGATTTCCTCTATATCTTTCTGCAGTTATTTTCTTTATTTTCGATGCTATTATTTCAGAGATTTCAGGTGTGGGATTTACAATTTCTTCTATGCTAGTGTCTTCTACATTTATTCTAGGTGGGCTCAGGACCTGAGACTACATTTTGTTCCTTCTCTTTGTCATTTTGTATAGCACTGTCTTCTGATCTTTGGTGTAGAGCCTTGGTAATGTTATTACCTTAGCACCAGGTCCAGATCTACCAAGTTCAAATGAATCCAGGTGTGTGTGGCTTTGGTCTGGCTGCTGTGCTCCACTTCTTCCTCTTGCAGCCCTTGGAGTTGAACCTTGTGTGTCACTCTGGCAAGATCTTCTGCTCCTGAATCAGCTGAGTGTGTCTTGCCTCTAGCTGCTTTGCAGTTTGACTGTAGGGCTCCACATTGGGCCTGGGCTCTGGATCAAATGAGGATCTGGCAGACTTGGGCTCTGGGTTGAAAATCTAGATTTTTATTTTTTAAATGGCCTTACTATTTTTTAGATGAGATAAGGCAGTTGAGGAAAGTGTTTAAAAGACATTTAAGCTCATTTGGTGGCACATGACCATAATCCCAGCACTGTTTCAAGCCAAGGCAAGAGGACTACAAATTCAAGCCTATCCTCAGCAACTCAGTAACAGTGAGACGAAGTCTGAGAATATAAAAGGACCAAAAAAAAAAAAAAAAAAAAAAGCCAGAAAAATATACCTCAATATGAAGGCACTGGATTGAATTCCTAGTACCTAGTTGGAAGGATTTTCATTTTAGAGTGCTATGTGAAAATCTATTGAGTTTAGAAAGTTAAAATAATATTTAGACTTCACATGGGCTTTGGGTGGAGAGGGGTGTGTGTGTGTGTGTGTGTGTGTACATGCATGTGTGTGTGTGTTTCTAGTGATAGAACCCAGTATCTTTACACTGAGCCACATCCCAGTCCCTTTTTCTTTAGTTTCTACTCTTTCTTTCCCATAATTTTATTGAGAGACAAATAGCAATGAGACAGTTTCAAATCAAATTGGTAGGACAGTTTCAATAATTAACACGTTGCATACTCTCTTCCTAGTGGTTATTTCCTGTACAAGATGCAGACATGATATCCTATTTAAAAACACTATTACAACAAATCCCTCTATTCATTAAGAGAATGTAACTATATATCCTAACCACTTTGAATACACAGATA
>NW_004524640.1:1730514-1736785 GCF_000260255.1 Octodon degus
GATTGAAATGCCTGTCATTCTGGTCTTCTAAATATGTACTGCTTGTCATAACATACCTATTATTGCCATACTGCCTCTCAAGTAAATGTTTGTTTAAAAAAAAGTTAATAAATGAAAAAAGATACAACAAAAAAAATGCGTGCAGCTAATAGGCATTTGAGCAATTTTCACTAAAAGCCTGTTGGTACAGCATGATGGTAGCAGTCTTCTCTCCCATCCTGCTAGTGCATTAATATTAAGGATAGAAACAAATTATAATGACTTGTTACATTTTAAATAAATGACTCGTGATACTTCCATGCAATGCCTTTGGTTGATATGTGTGCTATTTTGGTCATGCTAAATATATCGGATTTTTTGTTCTCAGAGTTGTGTAGCTGACTAGAAATGACTGCTCAAGCCCTTGGCAGGGGTGACAGCCCCACCGTCCAATTAGCCCGGGTGGGAGGCACAGTTTCCAGGCCACCAGCAGCTCCTCACAGTATGAGACCAGCTCAGTAGAGCAACAAATAATAACCTGGGATGGGAGTTGTCCTCACCTTCAGGACTGACTTTCCCTTCGGAGATAAAACTTTCCTGCATGATTTAACTTTTCAAAACCCTTAGATTTCCTACATTTCCTAGAAAGCTGTTTTTACCTAATCCCAGAATCATCTTAGAGTAATCTCATGAGCTGTACAGATGCTCTTTGATCTCTCGTAAGAAAATGTCTTGGTGGTTTCAGAAATAAATTTAATTAAATCTTAGAGATGTAAGAATCTGTTTCTCTCCCTATAAAAGTTAAAGCTATTGTTTTTGACATTGTATTGTCTTGCCTTTGTTGTCTGAACTCAGATAAATTAATATAAGATATTTAAAAAGCACCATCATTCTGTATTTCAAGCTAAGAATCTAGAACTAAACACACCTCAACACTGCACTGAGTTCGCCCTGAAACATGGCATTTATTTGGATAGAACCTCTGATGGGCTGAAAGGGGAAATACAGTTATTCACTCTAACTTATGCTGATATATGATGAAAAATATATTCACAACATTTAACAGAATATCAAACTTTTCCAAAGAGAGAATTAGTTGATCTTGAATAAGCTTTATGAACAGTGGCAAATGGGTCTGCCAATCTAATCACCAGATTGTCATGGGTTGCTTTGCTTTGTGATGCAGGCAAGAACTTTGAGGGGGAAAATACCATGATTGGGCCTTTCAGGATATCTGGAAAGGACACATAAAAGAAAAGTACTTGTTACTTTTTTTTCTTTAATTTTTACGTATTTGGTACAGGGTCTCACTATGCAGGTAGGACTCATGGTGGTCCTCCTGTTTTAGCCTCCCCAGTGCTGGGATTACCACCACACCCAGGCTCAGTGGCTGGCTCAGCACATCCAGGTTGGGGCCAGTACAGCATGTGGTACTGGGACTTGAACCCCAGTCCCTGAGCTTGCAAGGCAGGTGCTTAGTCTGCTGAGCTATCTCCTCAGCCCAGAGCTATTACTATTTCACAGTATAGAAGGGTGGGAAAAGACAAGAAGACAACCTGTCAAAGATACTTTCTAAAGATGTCAGTGGCGCTGCCATTATCTCCAACTTACAGGTGCCTCCTTGAAAGCACTTGTCAGCTTTCTTGTTTAATAAAAATTAGTGAACAGTGTGTCCACACAGCTCAAAAGCTAAAACATAGAAAAATTATAACTTCTGTGCTCCTTTCCATCCATTCATGACTTATAACTGTCCCTTCTCACGACCCCCTAAACTTTAAAGCTACATAGACCTTTCTTAGTAGCCCGACAATTTTCAATGCATAGGAAATCAAACATAAAACATTCTTTTTCTCCCACAGCTTCACTGCACGTTTCTCTTTTCTACTTACCACATATCTTTCTGAAGTGTAGACAGCACGTTCATGCTTTTATGCAGTGGAATAGCATTCCCTTGAATGAATAGGAAAGCGTCATGTAACAGTTCCTCTGAATAGACTGCTCCATCTGGATAGTTGTTTTCCTATCTTTCACTATTATGAACAATTCATCCTGACTACAGTATGTTGCTCTTATGCTAGCGTGTAAAGTTAATTCCTGAACATGGGATTGAGTCATAAGACATGCTTTAGGATGTTAATAGATATTGCCATATGGCTCTCATAAAGGTGAGACCAATTCATGCTTTTCCAGCAAATTATGAGATCCATTTCCCTACAAATTACAGTGTTATTAGACATGTGAATTTTTCTTATTATGTGAAAAAGGCCTATCTGTATATTTTTAGCTTTTATTGCTGATGCATGAATTTTTCAAATATTTAATAGCAATGTGACTTGTTTTTAATGTTTTGTCCAGCGGCATTTCCAAATCATTTTCTAAGATGATGTTTTAAAATTTTTTTCAAACACATTCTACGTTGCTGAGTTACTCAGACTGGGCTCGAAGATTTGATCCTTTTGCCTTGGTCTCCCAGGATGCTATGATTAAGACATGTATCCCCATGCCTGGCTCTCAATTTCTAAAAAGTTTTCCCGTGATAGGATAGTGTACCTTTTGCCTGAGATGGAGCTTAGTATTTTTGCCTTATTGGTAATTGTTATTTGAATTTGCTTACATTGTTTCTCAAGCATAAGTTCTATTTCTATGGTATAAGTCAACCAGACTTATCTTAACAATTCCAGATTTTAAATCTAAGAATAGTCTTTGTCTCCAGAATGAATGTGATCATTATGTACTGTAAAGATAAGGAAGAAAATCCTTCTAAATGTCAAGGTAATGATAGGATGTACCATTTTTTTTTCTTTTAGAAATTTTTTTCTTTCTTCATGTAGATTTGCTATGGTGTAGGGTTTGAGACATGTTTAGGACATCTTTTTCCATTCATGTTTTTGGGTTATAGTCCTTTCCATAAAGTCTATCTTACTAAATTATTTCCATTAACGCTCTTAAATCTACAAGCTTTGGGCCTTTTATTCTTTCTTGTCTTGCCTGGACATTCTCTGGAGAACAGTCAGTGTAGGTATGATGCAGCCTCTCTTGACTCTTGGCTACAGTTAGGTGCATTCGATCGTGATCTCCTCAGCAAGCACTTGAGGAAGGTGACTGTCCAATCACCTCAGCATGTCAAGGATTTGATGAATTTCTGCACCATCCCGGTGGCAGTAAGATCAGAACTGAGGTCCTTCCTGGAAATCAGCTGCATTTTGTACCTGAAACCACCTATGCGCCTGTGTTTTCAGAGCCTGAAGTTTCCATCCCTGTGGTCTGTACTGTCCCCTGAACAACACTGCTACTTAACAAGTTGTACAGCTCTTTTTGCACCTGAGAATTCAGAACTAATTCTCAGTTCTAGCTATAGTCCTTTGACACATTAGGAGCTGCATAAACTTAAGAAGGCTGCTTGCCTTACACTTGTAAAATGTTTTAAATAATTCAACTTTAATGAAATGTCCCTTCGTGGCTTTAAGATTCCTTTTTAAGAAGGATGAAGGATCTTTAACTTTGTGAGGAAACACAATAAGATGTTTTCTCTTAAAAAGTATAACATATAGAAGAGAGATAGACAGAGTTGGAGAAAAACTTCATGGTCTTGATGACTTTTTTTTCTGTCTTTGAATATAGTTTTACTTAATTTCAGTTTCACTCTTAGATTTTTTACTTAGGTACATTAATGATCTCACCTTTCTTTTCTGCTTGGTTTTAGCCAACCTGAAGAAACAACAGCTAATCGACTCACCAAAGTACTTGGATCCGTTTTTCTTCTTTAAAGCACCTTAGGCAAAGGTCACTTCCAATGCTGACTTGATGTGAAATCAAAGTACCTGTATGTACCAGCTGTGGCTGTGCATACGTATAGTGCCAGTACTCTGGAAAACTGATGATGCAGGAGGGTCAACCATCTGAACCCAAGCTAGACCTTTCAGTGATGAAGGAAGAGTGTATGTTGAAATAAAAAATGGGCTGGGGAGTAGCTCAATGCTAAAGCCCTGGGTTCACTCCCCAGTACCACACACAATGCGTGCACACACATAGAAGTAGCTATGTGGATAAACTATGTCAGTACTAGTCAATATGCAGTGTGTACATTTTGAGGCATTCTTGGAATAACTGAATCTGGGCAAAAGGCTTTCTCCCTAGGCAATGTCAGCAGTTCCTTTTTTTTTTTTTTTTAACCGAGAATGACTAAAGCACTCCAAATGAATATATGGGATCTCAGGTCTTTTCAGGCACTATAGCTAGCACCTTGTCTTGCTGTTTGTCACCCATACACTTTTCATCAACTTCATTAAGTTACCTGTTAACAGGCACCTTGCCTGATGATTGGCTATTTCACACTTTTAGACAGTCACTTAGAACCAGATTCAGTTAGCTGGGAAGAAAGCAGTCAGGGTTAGGAGTCGACTAGCTCTTAATGTTGAAGCACTCAGCGAGCAGGCAACTCTTTGCTAGTAGAGCAGCTCCCTGAACCTTCAAAGCTGTCTTCCTCCATTTCTTGGTGTTGTCATCCTGAAAGTGTAGCCATTCTACTCATGGGCCAGGATGGCTGGTAAATCGAGATGGTCTTCACGCTGTTTTGTATTAAAATATTTTTTGCTAAGAACGAAACATTCCTATGATCCCAACACTTGGGAAGCTGAGGAAGGAGGATCTCAAGTTCTGTACCAGCCTAGGTTATATAGTGAGATTTTATCTCAAAGAACAAAATCTATTCTTTTATGTAATGGTAAGAAAATGTTACTTTTTTCTCCACGGACTTTTTTCCTTTGGTAAAATAAAAGCATGACAATCTTACACAAAGGCTCTCATCTTCTTCCACTTATATAACAGATTTTTTCTTTCCTAGTAAGACTTAAAACATTTTAAATTGGTCCATGGAATTGAAACTTGGAACCAACTGGCTTACTATAAATTTAACATTTAGGTACAAGAACTGGAATAAAGAACTGGAAGCATAAATTCCTTTTTCATATCTACAAATGATGCTGGTAGCACCAAACAGTAATTGTTGAAGTGACCTGAGAAAGGAATTGAATGTCTTTCTATAAAACAAAACCCCTCACATATTCTGAAGCAATACAGATTTTGTTATTACTTTATAAGGATATAATGGTGGTAATAATTGACATTTTCTGCAGGACAGCACTGGTGCTTCTGCACAGAGATGTAGAAGTAACAGGACTTGGCTTGTATCCTAGCTGTTTAGGGTTCCACACCTTAGCTATCATAGTGGCAAAGTGGGGATACAAACACTTGAGGACAGTGGCTCATGGTCAGCAGCGACTTTCCTCCCAGGAACACTTGGAAATATCTGTGGCTATAGCTCTCGAGGGCAATGTGTGACTGGCACCCACTGGGAGGATGCCAGGGTTACTGACAGCACCCTGCAATGCGTCCTGTTTCCAACACAGAAGCATCCAGCCCAAAATGTCAACAATGCCAAGGCCAAGAACACCACTTTCTAGGACAGCAGAGGTGCCTTACATGAGTTGATATCCATAAGGCTTCAGGAGAGTCAGTACTGCTTAAGTGTTTGCCAGCACTGCCACCAACCTCCTCACTAAGGGCATCATTTCCTTTTTCTTATTTAACTCATACAACTCGTATTGAAGAGGTGCCACTGTTATCACCATTTTGGGGGCAAAGAAATTGAGGCTTAGGAGTGGTTAAGAATAGCAATTAAGGGCCAGACAAATAGCTCAGTGGATTAAAGTACCTGCAAGCAGGCACAGGGGCTGGGGGTTCGATCCCTGGGCCTGCTATGCTGGTCCCGCCCCGGGGGCATGCTGAGAGGCCAATTGAAACTGGGTATAGTGGCACATACCTGTAATCCCAGCTCTTGGGAGGCTGTAAACAGGTGGGTGACTATGAGTCCAATCTAGTAGTGAGACCCTAAATACCCTGTATACAACCTTCCCTAAAAGTTAAAAAAATATATTAACAATTAACTTGCCCAAGGTCACAGTTGATCAACCATTTAGCTGATGTGATGAAGTGATGTCGAATTTCATGTTATAACCCCCTAAACTGAACCCTAAATATTACATATATATTGGAAATTCTTTGTTAAAGAAACTCTGCTTACTGTCACTTCCTAAATGCCCAGAGTATGTTGTCTTCCAATAAGCAGGATGTGAATGATTCAGCGCAAACCTCCACCTCTACTACCAAAGAGAACTAACTCTAACAAGTTCATTCCAATTATACAAAGCTTTGTTTTACAAGTTCCTTTTTTTAGAGAAAATAGACTTCCTTGTAAAAGTTACATAACCGACACCGATCGCAACTTCTCTAC
>NW_004524640.1:1737115-1738175 GCF_000260255.1 Octodon degus
GCCCCATCATTGGAAATAATGACTCAAATCTTTCAAAAACTAGGGAAACAGAAGCACACTGCAATAGTTAATTTTATTTGTTCAAGACCTCACACTGCAAGCATTAATCCAAGCCTGGGCTTTGATTCTGTGGGCTCCTATCAGATATTAAGGAAGAAGCAAGCTGTGACCCGTGGATATGGAGGAAGGCGAAAGCTCAGGATTAGTCACAGAGTAGTTTCTACACTTCTACAGCCTAGAACACAGTAGTCACAGGTCCTTTAGGTCCTTCTGGATGTCCCACAGGGTATCCGCACTGTTCTTGAGCTGAGCGACCTCTTCATCCTTCAGCTTCTGGTTGATAACGCTGGTCAAGCCCCGAGCATTCAGGATGCAGGGAAGGCTCAGGAAGACTTCATTCTCAATGCCATACATGCCCTGCAGGAGCGGCAAAGGCATTTAGAGCAAGACCTGGAGCCCTCCCTAAGAGTGAGCCCAGCAGCTAGAACAGAAAGACTCAGGGAATTTGATAAGCATACACGCTTGCTCTAACCAGCTTCTCAGTCCTTACAACTCTCTATCTCCCCCATAACTTATGTTTTAGAGTAAATTTTATACATGGAATACACAACATGTATCATAATAAAAATTTTAACAATTGTAAGAATAAGGCTTATAATGAATTATTCTGAATGTTTTAGTGAATAATCCTCTCTGCTTGGATAGATCCATTTTAAAAAAAATTGGACAGAGGAATCTACAAATTAAATCACTTTCACAAGTGACTCATACCATCCATGAAAATTTCAAGGGAATTTAACAGATGGTACTGTTTACTAGGTAACAAGATTAGCAGATTATGACCAACCTAAGAGATCTTTTTTTTTTTTTTCTAAGAGATACTAAGTAATAACTGGAAACTACTAATATGAAAGATTTAAGATGAAAATATCAGTTTCCAAAATACTTTTCCAGTTTGTATAAGGTAATTTATTCACAAGCTTTCTAACAGATTATTCTGTTAGTATTGTTTTGTTTTGTTTTTGGTGCTGAGGACTGAACCTAGGGCTTCCAGCTTGCT
>NW_004524640.1:1738855-1748512 GCF_000260255.1 Octodon degus
GAGACAGATGTAATATTTAATTTACCACATCATACAAGAAAGAATAATTAAAATATGACTGATGTTTCAGGTTCTACAAGCTTGGGTTCTTTTACTATATGGCTGTAGAAAGGGGAAAAAAGTTTACATAAAGTATTGCGACAACAGAAATAACTGCAGAATCAAGTTCAATCCCAGTACCAAAAAAAAAAAAGGAAAAGAAATAATTGTGGAGAGTAACTTAACCTTTGTACTTTAGGTATATTGTTTATATTGCTTATCGTTTATTAGTTTGTCTTACCTTGACCATGGTTGACACTGGGTGAATCCTGGATAGATTCTTCAGGATAGACTCAATAAGATCAGCCACACTTAAGCCGATGGCCCAGTTGGTGTACCCTTTCAGCTTGATGACTTCGTAGGCACTAAGAACAACATAAAACACAAACGATCACTAAAACCAGACTGCCTGGGTTTGACTCTTGCTTCACTATTCCTTATTGTCTATCAAGCTTGGGGCAAATTATTAACATTTCTTGCCACAGGGTTATTGTCTTTGAAATAACATTGTTTTCTATTTGGTAGGCTTTTTTTTTTTTTTTAATGTGTTCAATGAATTAAAATACAAACATTCTTCATTTATTTATTTTTTTCTTTTCTCTTTTTTGTTGTTGTTGTTTTGTTTGTTCATTTGTTTTCAGTACCAGGGATCAAATCTGGGACCTTGCACTTGCCAGGAAGGTTCTTAAGCTACTGAGCTATCTCCCTGGCAAACATTGCTCATTTAAAGAGGAATTTAACAACTATTTAGGCACACAAGTGAGGAAAGCTATTCAGACTTATGACCTGCTGCTTGGGTTTGTATGTCCTTTTTATTTTTTTATTTTATTTTGGGTTTTTTTTTGTGGAACCGGAGATTGAACTCAGGCCCTTGTGCTTGCCAGGGAAGCGCTTATTCCACTGAGCCATCTCCCCGCCCCCCCCCTTTTTTTGGTGTGTGTCCTTTTTATTTTTATACAGTTCTGTACATCTGCTTTTGGAGCCCCAGTCTCGATAGATAGATAGATAGATAGATAGATAGATAGATAGATAGATAGATAGGTTACACTGCATTTATATGTGCTGTAATTTTTCTTGGTTGCGTTGTACAGTACAATGCTGCAGTTTTGTGTTCCACTATATATTATAGTACTGCATATGCAAACAGTTTGCAAATAAAAGCCAAGTTATCAAGTTAGAGTTTCCTTTGACCACATTTTTATTCTGAATATTATGACATACACACTATACACAGTTCTTCATTTAGCAACCCATTGATTAATAACCCATTCCCAGGAGTAGAATTCAGTCATGAAATGAGGAGTGTACAGCTGTCAGAACTACCTGCAGGCAGTGTATAAATGTGTTGACAAATGTAAACAGCTAACTGCATAAGTGAATATTTGAAAAGCCATAGGGCAGAACGCATCCTTTCCAATCAATAGAATGTAGAATGAATGTGTTTCCAAATGACTAAGGACACAGTGAAAATAAGAGAGTAAATTGTGTCTTAATTGTGAGATGCCACTTTGCCATGGTCCCTAAGCGTACGCTCAGCTACCCAAGGAAGTGCTGACAGCACTCTGCCAGGTGATCTCCAGGGAGGAGTCCACATCGCACACCTCACAGCTCACCCAAGGTGCTACTTCAGGAGCGGCAGGAATGTGAGTATCAGGAAGTTAGGACTTACTGCAATCTGCCGCTCACCAGGAGGTCTTGCATGAGTGATGCTCCATACGCTGGGTGAGCCCTTCTTTTCTCATTTATAGAAGAGCAGGATTAATGTAGTTAAAATTCTAATGATTTTTTCAACTTCAAAAAATTCTGTCTTAAACCTTTCTTTTCAATAGCTCAGCAGATTACAGTGCAACTGAAAACAGGCACAGGGGCCGGGGTTCGATCCCCAGGCCTGCCATGCCAGCCTCGCCCCTGGGGCGTGCTGAGACAGCAATTGAGACTGGGTGTGGTGGTATGCGCCTATATTCCCAACTATCAGGAGGCTGTAAACAGGCAGATCACTATGAGTCTGATCTAGTAGTGAGGCCCTGAACACCTGTAGATCCTTCCCTAAAATAAAAAAGAAAAAAAAAATTCTGTCTTATCATCAAATCTATTGCTCTACCATTTGTTTTTGCTTTTGTTTTTACTCTTCAAAATAAGAAAAGATAAAATAAGAAATAAAAAATCCTGTTTCTTTATATGTAAGTTAGATTCTTAAAAGAAAAAAAATACATTTGAACTAAACAAAATTTCCATACTTAAAAAGAACAGTATTATAGGAGAACCTGTACTGTAACAACATGTAACTCAGTTGTGCTCCAAATTTTCTGATCAAGAAGATTATGGAGCCACAGAGGAATGCGATTGATGATGTATAGTGTGCCTAAGGAGAGTCACATGGAGAGAAAAAATATTCTCTCAGGTTTTCACAGAGAGCAAATTGGTCAAGCAATGGCCATGACTCATCCTCATGTCAGACACTGATAAAAGGATGTACGAAGGGTGGTACAGGGCTACAGGATAAATCCTGAGAGTACTTGGCTGACCTTATCAGATACAAAAGTTACATTTCTTGTTATATAGGTCTTGGTATATCTTGGTCTTAACCATCCAGCAGAAAAGTATAAAAATGAGGTAAAGTAAATCCACATTAATATGATGAGCTGTAAAAGGCTCAAGTCAATAACTTCTGAGGATAACCCACTAATATTATAGACTGCTAGACAGTGTTAGATTGTTTAGTTGAATTCAAACACCTATAGTATTTAGATGTCAATAGAATATTCACCTCTGAAAGAAAAAAAAAAAAAAAAAAGGATACAAAGGAAAGATCATTTTGTATTTATATATACAAAATAGTTGGGATAAATTTACAGCTACTTTCACTTAATTCAATGAGAAGAAAGAGGTGTACTAACAGTGTTTGGACAGAATATCCTGTCTGCTTCTTGTACTATGGATAACCACTAAGAAGATAACAATGTATAGTGTAATAATTATCAAAACTGTCCTATTAATCAGCTGTGAAACTGTCTCATTCATATTTATTTCTCAACTAAAAAAATAAATAAATAAAAAGAACAGTCTTACTATAAAAATGCTCTGTAATAATACTTATTGAAGATTTTATCAAGAAAAGGGCATGGGGACATCTATAATTGTAAGAGGAGAGATAAGGAAAGAAACAGGTTGAATACTTTCAACTATCTGAGTTCTAGTACTTTATTTGGCAATCATGAGACTTAGGGATCTATGCTTACTTTTTTTTTTTTTGTATTTTAGGGAAGGGTCTACAGGGTGTTCAGGGGCTCACTACTAGATCAGACTCATAGTGATCTGCCTGTTTACAACCTCCCAAGAGCTGGGATTACATGTGTGCGCCACCACACCCAGTCTCAATTGCTGTCAGCGCACCCTGGGGGTGGGGCCAGCACATCAGACCTGAGTATTGAACCCCTGGCTCCTGCACCTGCTTGCAGGTGCTTTAATCTGCAGACAGCACCCTGCCAGGTGCTGGCCTATTTGGCCGGCCTATGCTTACTTTCTGAGATAAATCAACCATGCCAGATGATGGGAGGCCAGGTGAAGGCCTTTCTCACTTGACAATCAAACTTTCTCTACAGAGAAAATATTTACTTCCCTGAGAGATTGGTGTAACAAGTCTGACCGGTCTAGTCAGTCTTGCTGTTTTCAAACATAACCAACCACACACTGACTACAGGAACTTCACCTGAGCAGACGGCCATGGGAATGACTTACCATCTCACTTACGTCAGCATGAGGTTAACTGTCCCAAGTCCAGCTCCCTCCTGCCTACCTTTCAACCACCATCTTATGCACTTCCTTCCAGTTCTCACTATCGTTGTCCGTGCCCATTTCCGGATTCAGATCCTGGAGGGACACACCCGCTACATTCACTCCACTCCAGACGGCCACTGAGAGAAGAAAGGAAAACTGGAGCCAAGCATTCCAGGTATTTCTATTTCAGAAATCTTAGTGCAGACTTCACCTCTGACACAAGTTACTGCCTCTTAGCTCCTATATCACCCAGTGACAAGTGACTCCTACTGTCCTGAATTTTGGGGACATTTGTTGGGACACTTGCCTTCAAGTGGCCACACATCTAACCTTTGCACTTTCAACAAATTTGGTATAAAATAATTTTTGTGTCAAAGTTACAGAAATATAAGGTTTTTTTCTTTTTTTTCTTTTTTCCTCCTTCTTGGTTTGTGAAATCACAAAGGAGTCTATCTTAGGAGCACCCTAACCTTCTGATTTGAAGAGTTTTAATTTTTCTTCCTGCTTTTTTCTAATGTAAGGTTTTTATTCCTTCTAAAATAAAAGTCATAGATAAGACTCCAAACAGTATAATTATACTCACATAAATTATAATTCTGAACATGCAATAAAACAAATAAAGGTCTACTTGATTAAAGGGCTATAAACACAGGTATGGAACCTCGATCCAGACACTTAGGTTCTGTGCTCTGTAGGGGCTCCTGGAGGGGACATGACAGACCAGGAAACAGGAGCAAGGGCTGAGTGAAGCTTAGTGTTGCTAAGACAGCCTCAAAGGGAAGCTACTCAAGGCCAATAGAACTCTTCGGCACACGCTCTACAAGTCTAGCTCATTGAGTATTTCCACGGTCTTTTGTCACATCTACGAAATCAGAGTGATCCTGCCCATGGGGAAATTCTCTTTCACTTCATGGAGATGACACAGATCAATATGCAAGTTTATTAAGAGATGAGAGAAAAAAAAGGAGTAAATGATAAAGCCAATGAGAACAAAACAGAATCAACTATACTATTTTTTAAATTTTTTCAGAAAACATCAAAGGGCATAAAAATGAGATTTAAAATCAAAACATTCCCGAGAGCAAGGCCGGAAGAACATAGCTTTCTCTTTACCACTCGAGTCCCCGTGCTCGCCCAGGATCCACCCGTGGCAGCTGCTGGGATGAATGCCAAGTTTTTCAGCCATAAGATAGCGAAATCGAGCCGAATCCAGATTGCATCCGCTTCCAATCACACGGTGCTTGGGCAATCCACTTAGTTTCCAGGTAACGTAGGTAAGAATATCCACTAAATGGTTTACAAAAAAATCTTGATGAGCAAATCAAAACTGATTTCAATTAGTGGCTGCCCTAGCTTCCTCCTCCCCTACACATCCTCATTCCCCAGAGGAGATATGGCCAGAAAGAATAAAATACTTGTGTTGGGTAGGAGATATTGTTCTGCTGACTACTGTGATAACACAAGGAATTAAAACTCAATATTCTATAAAATGGAGATATTTTGTTTTCATTTGGCAAAACCCCACATTTACACAGAAGTAAAATTTTGCTAGTTTACCTGTGTGAAAATAAAAAACAGCCAAGCACAATAGTGCAGGTCTGTAATCCCAGCACGTGGGGCTGAGGCAGGGATCACTGTGAGTT
The DNA here is from genome assembly GCF_000260255.1 of Octodon degus. NCBI lineage: Eukaryota > Metazoa > Chordata > Mammalia > Rodentia > Octodontidae > Octodon > Octodon degus. The sequence continues at coordinate 1,744,315 of NW_004524640.1, forward strand.
CAGTGCCAGCCTGGGCTACAAAGCGAGTTCAAGGCCAGCCTGAACTGCATAGTGAGATCCTGTCTCAAAAAACCAACCAATCAGTTAATCAGTCAATATAAAAATCTAGGGGAATCAGGAGCTGGAGATGTAGCTTAGTGCAAAGGCCCTGGGTTGGGGACCCAGAACAGATCAATGAGAGGACAGTGAAGAGTTAGAAGTCGGTCCTGCACTCTGTACTGCCGTACTCATCAACAGGGCCTGGGTGAAATATTTTAAGGACTAGAAGACCTGGAAGTCACTAGAATTAGAGTATTTGAAGTCACTAGAAGTGACTTCCTGGAGAATTAGACTTTGAAGCTATACCTAGCAAGTTATATAACCAGTTCATGACATCTGCCTAAGGCTCAGGAAACAAGAACTTAATATAGCTATTTGTCCTTCCTGTTCTACCTCTGTCTCCCACATACATATTTACACACTAGGCTAAATGAATTAGTAAGCCCCAAGCTAGGTGTGGACAGAATAATCCTGAAATAATCTCCCTCATTGGTGGCCCTTAATTCTCAATATTTAATAAACTACAAGGGTGTCCTTGCTCTCATTCTTAATCTTTCCCAAGGTGAAAAATCACAGATACTTATTTTATCTTTTTTGTCAATATCTCCTGTGCTCACCAACATGCAATAAACTTGATGGCAAATATTAAACAAAAGCAGGTATGATAGGGGCCGGAGAGATGGCTCAGTAGAATAAGTGCTTCCCTGGCAAGCGTAAGCGCCTGAGTTCAATTTCTAGTTCCGCAAACAAACAAACAAACAAACAAAAAAAAAAAAAAAAAAAGCAAAAGAAAAAAAACCCCAAAATGGAAGTATGATATACAGCAAATTTTGACCACTTAGGCTGTCAAAGAAGAAATTTATAATTGAAATATCCCTATTGGCCTTATTTTTGATTCTAGAATCAGCCAATACTTTATTCCATAAAACAGACTAAATGTTGGTTTGGGTGAAGATACAGTGTTTGGTTTTATAAACACAGAAAAGATAATGGAAGCAGGAACAACAACAACAACAAATAGAAAACAAATGGAACTGGTTATTTCAAAGTTACTTTCTTTGTAAAGTTGAGATAAAATATTAGAAAATAATGGGTTAACACTAAGTAATTTCAGAATACTTTTTCTGTGTAAGGATTAAGCAGCATGCTGACTGGGACTGGGCCTTTGGGAAATTTGGTTGAGATCTCCTTAGTCCTGTTTTCTCCTGGCAGATGAACAGCTTAGCTTCCGTGTGCTGATACGGAACCTTGGCATGAGTGACTCCATTTTGACTTCTAGCAGAGTCTGTTGGGCTCCGTATGGGAGCTGAGTCCCAAACTATGGCCTACTATGATTTTCAATTAATAAAGCTGAAAAGTCGCAGCGTTGTTTCCAGTAATAAATGTGAATGTTTATCCTACAGATGGATTTAGCAAGAAAAGCAGTCTTCGTGTCACATTTGGTATTAGCAGCTTCTGTCTGTCAATACAATCTGTTTTCATTGTTAAAACCAAATCGATCTGCAATGTTTTCGAGTTCTTTTCAAATTCAGTCCAACACAGTTTTAAAGAATTTAGAGATAAGGATGCTAGACTGGGTTTTTCAGCAAACAGGTTAAAAATGCTTCTTATAAATTGAAGCCACATTCAAATAATTCATTTGCTTCATATTCTTTGCCCAAATTACCTTAAAAAAAGAGGTGAACCAGGCATGGTAGTGCATGCCTGTAATGCTAGCACTCAGGAGGCTGAGGCAGGAGGATCGCTTTTAGTTCAAGGCCAGCCTGGGCTATTTAGTGAGGCAGAAAGTATGGCACAAATAATACCTGGGTTGGAAACCACAATGATGATGCAGTCAGGGCTGTATTTGACAATCTGAGGAACAATGAACTTGAAGACATTGACGTTTCTCTGCACCAAATTGAGGCGACTCTCCCCTTCTTGCTGACGGACTCCGGCAGTCACCACTACAATCTTTGAGTTGGCAGTTACAGAGTAATCTTGAAAAAAGAGGAAGAGAAGACTAGCTATAACTTTTCATCAAAAAATGTCACATTCAATGTGCTCTACAGTCTGACTATGAATGAGTTTCTAGAACTCATAGGAAGTTTTCACTGGGCCTGTAATCCCAACATTCTGGGGGGCTAAGGCAGGAGAACTGCAAATTTGAGCCCAGCCTGGATGACTGAGGGAAACCTATCTCAAAATTAAAAAAAAAAAAATAGGACAAAGACATAGTTAATTGCAAAGGCTTTCAGTTCTGTCTTCAGGACTGCAATACATAGTTTTTTATATTAAATGATTCTGAACGTCAGTACTCCGGCAGCTACCTTCTTTTTTCTTCTTCTTTGAGCTACACTGAAGTAATCTAATTAAAATTGGCTCAGAAGGGCCAGGAAAATAGTTCGGTAGAATAAGCACTTGCCTGCAAGTGTAGGGTCTTTGGTTTAATCCCTGGTACAAAAAAGAAAAAAGAAAAGAAAGAAAAAGAAAAAAAAAATTCAGGAAATAAAAAGGACCTTAAAATAGCATGTGTGGCTAAGAAATGCACTGGATTTTTTAATAATAAAACACTGACAGTGAGTCTGAAATCCAATAGTTAAACTTTCAGCAAAAATTAAAAAAAATCAATTTGTGCTCATAAGTAAAATGAAAGAACAGGCAAAAAATAAAATAAAAATCAATTTTAAGTTGCTCTCAGGCTTAGAACGCTAAATAACTCTATGGAGGAGAAGGAAGGTGCTTTATTTTTGGTCAGAAACTAAAACCTTAGAGTTCTGAGAGTCAAGTTTGGAGAGTTTATTTACATTTTAGCAATGAATCAAGAGTTTCCTTGAAGAATCTGTGTGTCTGTGTATCTATCTTTTTTGTAAATTTGTCATATTTCAAAGTACAGTAGTCCCTTGCTATGTCATGGTTGAACTTTCATGGACTCACTGTTTCATGGGTTTTCAAAAAATATTAATCTAAGTTATTTATTGTGGATTTTTCACTCTATTGTGGGATTTTGCATTACAATCCGGTATACGTATGTTGTTAAAATGACATAGGCTTACCAGTTTATAACATGGTTAAGAACATTAGAAATGTCTGTGAAAGTGTGGGAAAGGTTTATGAGTATGGGAAGGATTTATAAAACCTTAAGATATAGATATAGATCTATCTATTTATAGATCTATATCTATATCTATATATACATGTATATATATATGTACTAAAATAACTGTAATGCTACTACTTCGTTGATTGTCCCTTATTGTGGGGGTGTCTGGAACATAACCTCCAGGATGAGGGATCACTGTACTCAGACTTGAAGATTCAATGTAGTCATTCATTATGCACAACATTTGTGGATGAGTTACATAAACCGGTGGCAGTGTGACTTCTAATAAAAAGTCAGCAACACTCTTCTCTCACATCCACACCTCATGGGCCACTGGGAAGAGGAACTCGGGTAATATGTGGAAAACACTTCCCGCAGTATCATCAGAATGCATCCTTAGGATGTTACTGACTCCATAAGCAGTGGCTATGATTTTGGTTTACTCAAGGCCCCCCACCCCAGCTACTACACCCTGTTAAAGAAGAACCTGCCACCACGGAATGCACCAGGATGAGGTGACTCATTTTCTCATTTTCTGACAGGAAATGAGGAATGGGGGAGGCTGAGAAATTGGAAATGCAGGTGGTGCTCAATCATGAAAATCTGCGACGGCCCCGCCAGAGGTTTGAGTATAAGCAACCTGTATCAAAAGACAGGAAATCTTTTAAAGGAATAAGTAAAAAAGCCCATCCTTTGGAAACAGAAAGCTAATGCACCAGAATGGAACATGGCTATCTGATCAGCTTTGTCTTAAGTTTCCAGCATGAAAATGTCCAGTCTGTGTGCCTCTTAAGAAGCTTCTAGAAGTTGATGAAGGAAATCTGGCACACAGGAAAAATGTCACAGACCACAAACTAGGCCACCCTGTACTGGGTTATTTTCTCTTAATGATAGATACCTAGAATCAGTTTTGGCTGATGAATTCATTCCTAAATTGCTGGCTATTAAGAAGAGAGTGAACAATTAATATTCCAGGAATGAAAAGTTGAATCTCATAGGGAAAGAACAATTTTTTTTGGTAAAAAGGGGAAAGAATTATAATTAAAGAACATTTTATAGGGTTTGAAATTACTAAAA
>NW_004524640.1:1749617-1761590 GCF_000260255.1 Octodon degus
TCCTGATATCACCCCAGGTCGGTTTCAGATGTGGCTTAAATCGCCAGGGCTGTGAGTCCACGTTCAGGACTGGAAGCCCCGGCGCAGCGTGCCATGCCGAGGCTGACTCTCACCAATTCAAACATCTTGGCGGGGAAAGCAAGAAACGTCTCGTGGACGGCCACATCTAGCACCGGCACTTCTGATCAGTCCCAAGTCACACCTCTCAATCTTTCCTAATCTCACAGTTCTCATTTTCAATTCTAATCTTCCTCCTCTTTCTGCCCCCCCAACTATAAATCAACAAATACAGCTATTTAATTTTGTCCAAGCATTATAATTTTACATATTCTCAGAATCTTTAAATGGTAGTAGGGAGAAAAAGCAAGCAAAACAAAGAATTTTCCCTTCTAGAAATCAAGGAAGTTCTTCGGCAAGCCCTTGAGCTTCTTGCAAGAGGAGGGGGCCCTATCGAAATAAATGCACCTGAATAACCTTTTGGCTTTGACATTTCTTTATATTATGGAAGCTTGTAATTTACAAATTTAAAAAATGGTTAACCTTCCCATTGCAACACCACTTAAGGCTTTGCCTCTATGGTTTTCCAGGGCTGTAGATATATTCCTAATAATCAGTAATGTATCAATACTAGAATTCACTGTCCGATGTGAAAGCTTTCTCTCTGGAGAGCAGTGTGATGAGGACTCAAGACGGATGGGGTTGACCATGACAAGGTGGGTTGCTGGGCTCAGGAAGCACTTTGGAGGATCAGGTGGAATTGGAGGGGATGGGGAAAGGCGAAGCCAGCAGGGGGAGGAGCCACGCAGAGATGAGACAGCCAGGAGGTGAACTTGACCTATTTAGCTTTCCTCCCAGACCCAGCGGCTAGAATGCGGGGTTGCCACCTAGCCCAGAGGTGCCTTACAATAGGCCCACTTAGGAGGGCTTCTCGGAGACTGAACTTTTCCTTGGGACTGAATGTGTTTTAGTTCTAAGCAGCTGAACTGCAGGACTTGTAAGTGTTTGGAATGACCAACTTGCAATTTGGGGAATACTTACAGACTCTTGTATTTCTATATAGTAATCAATCCTCTGTCCCTGGTTATTATACATTCATGCATTAAACCAACCTCAGGCCAAACACATTTTTTGAACAAAACTGCAATTACGGTACACAGGTACAGATTTCTTTTCTTGACATTTTTCCAACTATAGCATGAAGTTATATAGCTTATAGACTGTTTTAATCATTATAAATAATCGAGATAATTTAAAGTATACAGGAAGACATATATAGTACATATGCAAATACTGTACCATTTTATATAATACACTTAAGGATTCTTGGGCTTCAGTATCTATAGGGATCCTGACACCAAGCGCCCGAAGATTCTAGGTGTTAACTGTCAAATACTGGCATTCTTTTGGATCCATTTCTACTGAAACACATTTCGACATTTGTAAAAGCAGAGTATTCCTTTACAGTCTTTGATAAGGTCACACAAAAGCCTCCTTTGTATTGAAGTCTAAAATTAATGCAATGTCATTAAAAATAGTTACAGCACTCTGAGGGTGCCAAGCCACTCGAAATACCGATCCGTCTTATTTTAGCAACACCACATGCGCCGGCATAACAACAGAACTGCACGACGAAGTGCTTAAGCAGGAAAGGATGTCACTGGTTCTCAGATCCTGTCTCTGTTTGCAGTGGGAGTGATGAATTGGCTGAGAAGTGCATATTTAGCTGACTAGGAAGGAAACGATCCAGCACTTAAAAAAAAAAAAAATTATAGTGCTGAATTTAGTTGGATCTGCATGACCAAATATCCTCCAAGGATAAAGGAACATAAATAAAACACATTTGAGAAGTATTCATGCTGCTGTTGTTTGCCTTAAATCTGTCTCTACATTCACATATTTTATGGGCCATGAAATCAGCATCTACATATATTACTTATGCTGTTTAGTATAATGAAAATTGTTTAAAATAACAAGGTTTATCTGGGGAGATGGCTCAGTGGAATAAGCACTTCCCTGGCAAGTGCAAGGATCTGAGTTCAATCCTTAGTTCCAAAAAAAAAAACAAGGTGTAGATTAACTGCAAAAGCAGTAATCTCATTAAGGAATAAAGTCAGTTAGAAGATGAGAATATCCCTGTTGAAGTCTTGTTTAATTTCTACAAAAATGGTTTTTGATCTCAAATCCATTCCCTGGGGAGCAGATACAGGATATACCTTCCACCGATGTCTTAATACTTACAGGTTCTATTCTTTAATTCAACTTTCTGGTCTAGACTGCATCAAATTTTGTGGGGGCAAAACGTACAATTTCTTTTCCAAATAATTAACCAGCTGGACAAGCACCATTACTTCAAGAATTTTTTTAATTGTTTTTCTTCCTCTTTGAAAGGTCATTTTTACCTTATTATGAATATAATTTTGTTTTACTTTGGCCTTTCAGTCTATTCCATCCATCCATCCATCCTCGCACACACATTTTAACTATGTACCCGTGTTTCTGAAGGGGATGATTTGAGACAGGGTCTTGCTACATAGGTCAGGGTGTCTTCAAACTGCCGGTGATCCTCCTGCTGCAACCTCCCATAATCTGGGATTACAAGTATGTGCCACTTGCCAGCACACACCATACTTAAGCCAGTGCCAACACTGCACAACGACTTCGCAGCCCTGCTGCCTGTCTAGAACCCAAGAGCAGTGGCTACAGCCAACTGGATGAAAGACAGCCACTCAGGCCCATGGTAACGGTACCCACCTGAGATCCCACCACTCAGAAGGCTGAGGCAGGAAGCTCACAATTCAAGGCCAGCTGGGCTACACAGAGTTCAAGTAGACAGTTCAAGGCCAGCCAGGGCTACACACTGAAGTGAGACCGTGCCTCAAAAACCAAACCACACCAAATAAAGAAGACACTCAAACTGAAACAGTGGGTCACAGGGGGGTAAGGGTTTATGTCAATCTTGCCAGGAGGACCTGCCCCTGTCAACACGAAGGGGTTGGCATACAAATAGAGGCATTTCCTATAGGGCAGCAGAAGCCATGAAAAGGCAAACTGACAAAATTCAAGGGCCATTCATCAGTACTAAGAGGAGGATTTCTTAGTTTAATACATATTCACTAATGAACAAGTCAGACATTTTTTCTGATCATCAAAAACAAAGTGGAGAGGGCTGGGGAGATATCTCAGCAGTCTAAGCACCTGCCTGGCAAGTGCAAGGACCTGGGTTTGATCCCAGGCACCACATGGAGTGTCAGCCCTGCCCCATGGCCCACCGAAACCAGGCGTGGTAATATATGCCTATAATCCCAGTGCTGAGGATCATTATGAGTCTGAGCTGCATAGCGAGACCCTGTACCAAATCCATCAATTAAAAAAAAAAAAGAGTAGAGCTCAAATTCAGTAGTCCCTGGGCTCGTGGAATGTACAGGGGAACGGGAATTACACCAAGGACGTGAGGTGATTTCTGGTGGTGGCAGCGCCGTAAGAACATCAAGAAGGTGAAGTTAAAGTGAGTCACAAACTCGGGGAAGACCTTTCTGCACCAGAGTGACAAGGAGTCAATCCTGCTTTATGAAAGCACCCTACAGCTGTTACATAAGCATTCGGGGTGCAGTGTGTGGGCAGAAGCAGGAAAAGAATATTAGCATCTTCTAAATGGAGTGCAGCAAGGGTGTACGCCTTTGCCCCTAATCTGTGATCCCCTAACCAGCCACTTTTGGTAACACCGCAGTGCGTGTCCCCTAAAATGCACCAGTTATGGGCTCAGAAAGGTCACACCCTGGGCTTGGTCATCTCTTCGATCTTAGTCAAGTTGCTTAGGCCTTGTGAATGTTTTTTCCCCCAACATTATGCAGAGACAACACTACCAGACAACAGGTTTTAGGGAGGAATAAATAGAGAAATTCACAAGCACCTGACTAAGGGCAAGGCTAGTATTTCATAAGCATGTTTACCTGTTTAACAGCTTGTATACTGGCATAGAAAGAAGATACTAGAGTCACTATGGCTCACTTTGAAAATTCTGGGCTCAAAGTGCATGTGGTCCCCATCTTACCACGGTTTGACTTAAAAGTTTGAGTTGCTGATGGTGGAAAATAGGCAACCAATCAGAAGCATACTTTGAATTCTGCTTTTGGATCTGTTTTCAAATTATCTTCCTGGGCTGTGTCTGTAGCTCTGTGGTAGAGGGCTTGCCAAGTATGCACAAGGCTCGGAGTTCAATCCCCAGTACTCCCCCCCAACACACACAATATCTGTCTTTCTTTTTTAAAATATTCTTTTATAATTTTTCTTGGTACATTGTACACTTGCTCTTAGCCAAAAGGCAAGAAGCAATTATTGGTACATTTTAGGTATACATAACGATCACATTCATCAAAATGAATTTGTATCTATACATGATATACCTTGTTTCTTTCCCATTCCCTTCAACTCCTCTCTCCTTATTTATATAAGCTTTGTTTCCATTTTTCTCCTTGTATTTTCTCTTTTTTGTATTTGGACCTTGTCCTGACCTAGTGATGGACAGATACTCTCTGGTGGTGAGGCTAGATAGCTGTAGGGAGCTACAACTCTCCCACAGCCACCAGGATCGCCAGTATTCTCTGGGCATTGTGTGGTCAAGCTACAATATTCTGCAGGTAGGGAAGTCAAATGCATTGAGTCATAATTGATATTTGACATTTAAAGATTTATCCTTGGCATCTCCCAGCTGAGTGACCTTGGATGGGCTCTGGGATTCCTTCAGCCTCAGGAACCTTACCCAAAGCAAGGATCTGAAGAGTTTCCATGTTTGTTTTTTTAAAGTCAACAGAAAATGGAAATGTACTTTTTAAAGTTTCTAATATTAGGAGAAGATATCATACAATGTCTTTTAAATAAATTGTAGGTCAAAGATATAGTATAAGTCTTAGAATAAAAATTAAGATTAAGCAATATTCAGAAAATTAAATACTAATTAATTAAAAATTAAATGGTTCAAAACAACTGAACTAAAAAAAAGTTTTCATGATAGCAAAGAAGTACTAAGGGTAAAACATAAGATAAATACTGGAATGGCAAGTAAATGACCAGCACTTCTAACAGTTTGAGATAGGGTATCGCACAAAGTTCTAGTGTGTTGTGGACGTGCATAATGACCGTGACAGTTACTGGTGGCTAGGTGTCACTTGTGGAACTGAGCTACAGCTATTTCTTTGAAATCTACCCTGTAGACTCAGGTGGAGTCATGACTCATAGGGTGGAAGAGAAGTCCATTTGTAGAGTGTGATGATGGAAATATTTTGCTGCTGAACACAAAAGAATAACTGAAAGACTACTATTGTATACCTCTTATTCTCCTATGTTTACTTGTTTGCCCTATTTGGTGGGTTCTTTCCATTCTAATTCATGGAGCTATGATCAATTTGCTCCCTCTCTAGAATATCATTTAGTAGTCTGTGTAGTTTCCATGTTTGGATTGTTTCAAATGAAACATTTTATTTAAAGTACTTTGAACATAGTATATGTTTCATATATGCTTTTTTAATGTTTCTTTTTAAATTTTTTTTTTAGGGAAGGGTCTACAAGGTGTTCAGGGTCTCACTACTAGATCAGACTCATAGTGATCTGCCTGTTTACAGCCTCCCTAGAGATGGGATGACAGGCATGTGTGTGTGTGTGCCACCACACCCAGTCTCAATTACGGTCTCAGTGTGCCCTCAGGGCAGGGGCAGCACAGAAGACCTGGAGATTGAACCCCTGGCCCCTGCACCTGATTGCAGTCACTTTAATCTGCTATTTGGCCAGCCCCATATATGCTTTTTAAAAAGAAATATAAGTATTTGTTTTTACTAGAAGGAATATGAATACTATACTGTGATTAAATTCCTCATAATTTAAGAAGCAGCTACTTCAAGTTACAAGCAATTAAACCAGACAATTAAAGTTCACAAGGCCAGGCAGAATGCCACATACCTATAATCCTAGCTAACTCAGGAGGCTGAGGCAGGAAGATTAAAAGTTCAACACCGACCCAGGTAACTGAAGTATGACCCTCTCTCAAAACAAAAAAACCCAAAAATTTCAAAAAGGGCCAGGGAGATAGTACAGCCATAGAATGCTTGCTTATGCACCAAGCCACAGTTTCTGCTCCCAGTACTACAAATAAATAAAATATCATGGCTGTGTACCTCATCTTTCAGTTGATTTGATAAGTGTTTCTCAGTAGATTCAGAACTCATTCCCATAGATCTAAACTCTAGAGATCTGTGGTGTGGCTCAGAGGCAGAAGTTTGTCTAGCATGCACAAGGCCTTGGGTTCAATTCTATGCATGAAAAAAATTTGCAAACAGAAGTGCATTTGTCTAGGAGTTACCCAGGCGGCCTCCACATATGACACAAAGAGGACAGTGTGCTTCACCAAGGGCAGAGCTGAGCTTGCTTGCCTTTCTGTTCTTTCTTCCTACACATTGATAAAAGGAATCCATTCAGTGCACCAAATAAGAAAAGGGTTTCCTCTCCTCAAAAGTCCTTGGGAACCAAAGAAAACTGTATCTGAACTACAAGGGTTATGTATGAGTCCAGCCCAAAGACCAGGGGGAATTAAAACCTTGAGAAGTTGAAGGTGACCCTGGTATGGTGGCAGTACCAACATTCATGTGGAGAACAGTCTCTGTTATGTGATAGTAAGGCCTATTCTTAGGACTTTCACAGGACTTAGAAATAATAGCATCATGTCTACAGCTTATTCTCAAATGGCTGGAAAAAAGATGGACTGGCAATACGGAAGTTACAATATTTCTAATATTCTTGCAAATTTTCTATAGCTTTGAAGTCATTTCTAAATGAAACTACAGGGTCATTCTGATAGCTCAGCTGACTAAAGCGCCTGCTTAGGCAGAGTGCGGCAGCCAGGGTTCGATCCCTGGGGTGCTGTGCCGGCCCCACCCATGGGGCACACTGAGACAGCAATTGAGACTGAATGTGGTGGTGTGCGCCTGTAATCCCAGCCCTTGGGAAGATGAAAACAGGAGGATCACTACAAGTCCTATCTATGTAGTGAGACCCTGTAGACCCTGAACTAAAATATATTAAAAAAAATAAATAAATAAATAAATAAAACTACAGTTGATAGTGTGGGAGGAACAGCAGGATATTTTCACAACCTCAAAAGTCACTGTACTTCTTAGAGGGTGAATCCTTCATAGTGATGAAATACAGTCACCTGTCTAACCATCGAATTAATTTCAGCACCCCCAGTAATATGACTTGAACATCATGTGCCTTCTGATATGACTCCCCAGAAAGCTGGATTTAATCCCACTCTCTAAATTTAACCTGAACTAAATTACTCTGAAATTCCAGGCTAACACAACTGGAAGGACAGTCTACAGGAGTGACATAAATGCTACAGTGTCAATGATATAAGACAAGGAGGGGCTGGGTGGGGGAGAGGGTCTAGCTGGGGGTGGAGCACTTGTTCAGCACACTGTATGGAGGCGCTGGGTTCAATTCCCAGCATGGCTAAGAAAACAAAAGGAAAAAAAAAAAAAAAACAATGAACATTTCAAGATTTAAGAAATATAAAGCAACATGATAAGAATATAAAATAGAGGGCTGGGGAGATAGCTCAGTGGCACAAGCACCTGTCTGGGAAATCCAAGGTCCTGAGTTCAATGCCCAGTATGAAAAAAAAAAAAAAAAGAATATAAAATATAAAGCCTTGGATTGAGGTCAAAACAAGTACAAAGGAAAGGACTATAGCAACACAGACAATTCTAATATGAATATCATATACGTACTACACAATTCTACTGCAATAATGTGAAGTTCCCCAAATACAGTAACTTAATCATGGTCAAAAGGGTAGAATGGAACTCCCTTAGTATTCTTGAAGGCTGAGGCAGGAGGATGGTTGTGAGTTCGAGACCAGCCTGGGCTACAACATGAGCACAAGTCCAGTCTGAACTGCAGAGCAAGGGCCTTGTCTCAAATAAATAAATAAACAGATAATTCTAAAAATATGTTTTCTTGAAACGTACCTTCCCCAGAATGCTGATAGCACAGGCCATACCAACTTGCCCCACACCCACGACGGTGATCTTGTTGTTTGGCACCCCGGCTTCCTCTTCTGCAACAGGGGCGATGAGCTTCTCCTTCAGGGTCGCCATTCTACACTGCAAGAAAAGAACCAAAGCATCACACCCACACACAGAATCCCAGCAGGAATCATTTGAGACGTCACCACTGCAACGCTGAGCTGCAGTTCAAATGAAACTCGTGAAACTTGGAACCCTGAATGGGCTCTTAAGGAACCATGGGACCCTGTGAACGAAAGATTTAACGAAGGGGAAAAAAACCTTCAGAGTTAAAAACACTGGCCTCGAATTCCATTCGCTCAAGCTGCAATCATTTGTCTTCTTTCTTTTTTTAAATACTTCTCTTTCTTTCTTGTTTCCTTTCTTTTTGAAATTGGAGGACTGGAGATTGGACCTAGTACCTTCCCACTAAGCCACATCCCCAAGACCCTGCTTCTATTCTGAGACAGGGTCTCCTGAAGCTGCCAGAGTACACTCAATCTTTTGATTCTCCTGCCTCAACTTCCCCATAGTGTGAGATTATAGGCAAACCAGGAGTCTTACAACCATTTTTATTGTAATCATTTATATACTGGGTAAGAGACATGTACATTTATATTTAAATAAGTTAATTTGTTTGTCTTGCTCCTCTAAAGAAACACATGTATATAATTTTATAAACTTATTAACCTACATGAAGCTCGGTCAAAACATATGGCAACTTTTGAATACAGTTCCTGCTACAAATGGTTGCTCTCACTCTTGAAAGATCAAAGGCTTCTTTTACTTTAACTCTCATATAAAGTATGTCACAGGGTACTGAATATGTAGTATGCAGTTAATAAATATCTGATGACAATAAAGTAGTAGTGAATAAAATTTGTGCAGAAATCTACAAAACTATTAATCTGAATTTCTTCCACTGTACCGTGGAAATTTCTTAGAAAGTGGGCAGGTAGTTAATACAATTTCTTTTCAAGGGGTCACATTAAGAGAATCAACCTCTGAATCAATTATTTTTCCCCAATCATCCAAAATTATGCAAATTTTTTTAAAAATGCAAACCGGTTATAAAACATTTTCTACAGTAACACCTATTTTTTTCTATGCCATCAGATTAATTTTGAGCTAATAGAAAAAAAGGCAAACCTTACTGAAATAAACATCAATTCCACAGTGACACAGTACATAAAATACATTGTTCCACCTTCTGAACAGGGTATAGATCATAAATAAGTCCTTTTTTGCCCCTGGTACTGGGGATGGATCCCGGGGCCTTCAAACTATAGCCTCAATGCTTTTTATTTTGACTTGTGATCTCACTAAATTCTCAAGTTGCCAAGACTGGGCTCAAACCTGGGAGCCTCTTGCTTCGGCTTCCCAGGGTCCCCTACTCTGTTTTTTTATTTTTTTTTATTTTTATACTTTTCATACTAGACAGTTAAATCTGGGATAGCTGTATCTTTTTCAAACTGAGTCTTTCAACCTAATCTTAGTTTTGTTTCCAATCTGCGATAGACTAAGTAACAACACTGGCTTAGTAACTGCATAATGGGAGTTAGGAAGTCTGCCTGCCGGAATAAAGCACCTGAATCTGGGACAACCTTGTAACAACATTTTCTCAAGTCAGTTAGGACTAAATGGAGAAGAGATTATCATGCAGATCATACTTACAGTTCTCTACTGGACACGACTGAAAAAAAGACACATTGTCACTAAAGGGCCCCCACAAGTGCATGGCCTTAAAATGAAATTCAAGCATGATCTGCATTTTGAGCAGAATCAGATGAATACTCCATCTCTTTCTGTTGAACTCAGTTTCAAATGCATAACTCCCCCCATCCATTTATATTTTGTTAATCCATTTAAGATCTTCAGGTCTAAAGCCCAGCCTTGGGAAGTAATAGAGAACAAATAGTCTCTACCATAAATATAGATGAGCTTTTCTAACAGATCTCATACATAAGTTTCAGGGAGTTCAGAAACTACAACTTAGAGGGTCCATCCGGTATGGATCCTTTCAGATCTTTGTAGAAAAAAGTGCACTTTTAAAAGTTTTCCTTTGTGAGAAAAAAATGGTTTGCATTATATTCGGTCCAGGGACAAATCAGTGCTGGCTGGGTAGAAAATGAATAATAATAAACAGGAAACAAACAAACAAACAAACCCAGCCTATTGGGAGTGGCTGAAACTGGAAATAGGTCATATATGGGAGGGTAGGACAAGGCCACAGTGCCTAAAATTTCAGGCTACCTCAGTCTAGAAAAAAGCAACCTGCCTGGGCAATTTCCACTATTAGTTGCTAGGCAACCTTGTGTCTCCTGATACCAATCTTGCAAAGGTATAAATACTCCTGCTGTTTTTCTTTAGGTCCACTTGCCAATCAGGCAAACAGGCCTCCACCTGACCTCAGCTATTATCTAATCCTTATTCTGGAATCCTCCTGGAGACCATCAAGAGACCAACAGTCCCTACCACAGCCCACAGGGTTGGGCATAGAGGAGCATGCCTGTAATCCCAGCACTCAGGAGGCAGAGGCAGGAGGATCATTGCAAGTTCGAGACCAGCCTGGGCTACAAAGTGAGTTCAAGGCCAGCCTGAATCGCATAGTGAGATCCTGTCCCAAAAGGACAAAACAAAACAAAAAACAGCCCAGGTCTCTTGGTGTCCTACATGTCCCACTCTCCTGGATATATATCACTAGAAGTAAACTGTTCCTACCAGTATGTGCCTATAATCCCAGCACTCAAGGAGGCTGAGGCAGGAGGATCATGAATTGAAGCCCAACCTGGACAACTTGGTGACTTAGCAAGACGCAAAATAAAAAAATCAAAAAGGGTTAACTCAGGGTGAGGGCTCTTAGATCAACCTCCAGAACCACAAAAATAAACAGCGCCTCTCCTCCCCTCTGCCACAAGCTGGAGCCTGCAGACAGCCAGCGCGGCTGGAGGCCCACGAACAACCAAAGAGCCACCTCTTCCTCCAGGCGCGTGCAGCCGAAAGCAGCAGGTCACGAGGGCGGGCAGCAAGCACAGATCTCCTCGCTGAAGGTCTCTGGGAACGAGTCTAGGCCTTTCTCAAGCTGCGCACCCGATGCTGGCGGAGCAAACAAGACAGCCAAGCATCCAGATAAAGGCCAGCACAGCACCGGGCTCCGGGCCGGCTGCCTCAGGCTGCAGCCAACTTGCGCAGCACCTAAAGCCTCCCGCCCAGCCCAGCACGTCTGCGACCTCCGGGCGCATCGTCGGAGGTCACCCCGAGAATCCAGGCTCAAGGTCGGCCGGCCTCGCCCTCTCCCTGCATCCGTGCTCTCTGCAGCTCCTCGGGCGCGGGCCCCGGCTCTCGCAGGCGCCGGGGGGATTCCGTCCCCGCCAGCCAGGACGCCATCAAGGGCGTGCAGAAACCGGTTCTCGCTGCCAATGCAACAAGTCTCTCCCTGGAGTGAAAGCATACCCGGGTCTAACTACGCCTGCTTGCCGCGGTGCGGGGAGGCCCGGGATGCGGCCGCTGCTCCCCGCCTTCTGCAGCCCGAGCCCGGGAACCGCGAGGGCTAGGCAGGGCCGGCCGGGATGCTAAGGGCCAGAGGCCCGGGAGGCGCTGGCTCCTTGGTCTTCCTTTCTGACTTGCCGCACGGTCAGTGCCCAACATACGCACCAGCCAGCCTGCCCCCCGAGTTAGGAATCGGGGTCCTGGGCACAGATCCACCTACCCTGCGGGAGGAGGCCCTGGAGAGCGCTGCCACAGCCGCCGCGGAGAAGCCAGAGTCTGCCGCCGGACCTGCGGGAGGGCGGGGAAGGCGGCGCCCCACCCCCTCCGCAGCCGCTAAGGTTTCTCCATTGTGATTGGAAACCCGAGCCACCTGCTCCTCCCCGCGGCTCGCTCAATCCCCTGCAAGGACGAGAGCTCCGGTGTGCGCCGC
>NW_004524640.1:1762665-1778992 GCF_000260255.1 Octodon degus
CTGGGGATGTAGATGGAGCTTATTGGAGGGCTCTTGGATTCACTCCTAGTATACTCCGTAGAAGAAAGTGAAGGAGAAAAAGCCAGAGGAGGAGGAGGAGGAGGAGGAGGAGGAGGAGGAACAGGAAAAGGAGATGAAGAAGGAAAGAAGAAAGAAGGAAGCAAAGAAGGAAGGAAAGGTGTCTTGAGAGAAACAGATAGACCTCAAAATCTCTCAGCATTTCTGGGGTCACAGCCTCCAGTTAGAGTGGGCTTTAAGAGTCAGTCCAGTTACAAATTCAAAGATGATGAAAAGGAAGAGAAAGAGTTTAGGGAACAGCCTCAAAAGTATTACATTCATTCTGAATTCAAGTTGGGAGCAAACCCAGCTAGGGACCTCAGGGAGAATTCGAGAAGGTGACCCCGCTCCTCAGCTGATTACCAAAATAATCATATAAAGCATCTTTAGGGGTGAGGGGAAAGGAAAGTAAGGGCTGAGGTGCCTGTTTGCTTCTGCAACCCGATTTGCATTCTTCCTTACAGTGTTCTAATATGACTGAGCAAAATGAATTCTCTAATATGTGGCTGTAAATCCCAGAAGAGTATGCAGTAGCACTCTAAGGCACTTCTGAGAGCTGTACAGCCTGGCAGCTTGTCCTCTTTAAATGTAAGGAGTGAAGGACAGGTGTACGTACAAAAGTTCAGACCATATATTCTCCATGCTACTCTATTCTTTAAGAAGTCACTAGGAAGCGGCATCTTCATTCATTAAAAAGTAAGAAAAAAAATAGGAATCAAAGAAAGGGGGAAGATGTGGCATAAAAGAATGAGCAGCATTCGCAGGTAAGTGGATAAAGCAAAGGTAGTATACACATTTATTTACCCACCAAGAAAAATGACAGTCATGTCCTTGCAGAAAAATGGGTAAAAATGGACATTGTCACATTACGTGAGGTAAGATAGTGTCAGAGAAGTAGGGATCAGAGGATTTTTCTCATATGTGAAAACTAAAGACCAAGCCAAATTAAAGAAGAGAGAGAGAGAGAGAGAGAGAGAGAGAGAGAGAGAGAGAGAGCCAGGCCAGTGGCACACCCTTGCACTAGGGAATCTGAGGCAGGCGGATCACTTCGAGTTCATGGCCAGCCTAGGCAAGAAAGTGAGTTCAAGAACAATCTGAACTGCATAGCGAGACTGTTCCTCAAAATAAATAAATAGATAAATAAGTAAATAAACAAATACAAGCACCAGCCAGATAGCTTAGCAGATTAAAGTGCAAGTTTAGGCAGATGAAGGGACTGGGTTCTAGCCCAGGTGTGCTGTGCTGCCCCCTGGGCGTGCTGAGATGGCAAAGGAGACTGGGCATGGTGGCGCGTGCATGTAATCCCAGCTCTTGGGAGGCTGAAAACAGGAGGATCTCTGTGAGTCTGATCTGTGTCGTGAGACCCTGTAGACCTGGTACTAAATGCATTTTTAAAAATTAAATAAAAACAAAAATAAATTAAAAATTAGAAAATGAAAAGAGGGACTGATAGGGAACGAGAAAGGGGAAGACATGAGAGAGCAACCTATTACAATATATGTCTGCATGGAAAGGCCACAGAGAAACCCCCTAATCATTACAACTAATATGAATTAATAATTCAAAAAAAAAAAAAGAGGAAAGAATTTACGCAGTCTGAGGCTGGAGTTCAGCATTAGAGTACATTCGTAGTATATCCAAGGCCCTGGGTAGAGTTACAGAAGAAAAAGGAAGAAAAGAAAGAAAGTTTTGATTTTGCCACTATTGTTGTACCTGTCAGTGGGATTTTTTCTTAATTCCACTTGGCTATTCTGTTGTACTGTGGCTACAAACTGGACTAGCTAATGTCGTCGGAACTGGATCTTTTTTCCTTCCTTCCTTCCTTTTTGGCTTTTTTCAGGCAAGGTTTCAGTGTGCAGTTCAGGCGGGTCATGACCTCACATCCAGCCAGAACTGTACATGTCTTAAAGACACTTTATTCATCTTTCTAAGTAACAGCATCTCTGACATGATGCTTCTATGTGTTTATATTAAAGACACTTTAATAAACTTGGGCATAATATGAGTAAATGAACCCATGAGTTAGAATTCAGAGTTAGGACATTTAGCAGTTCATAGACTCTGTGTGTGTGTGTGTGTGTTGGGTGGTGTGACTGGAAATTGAACCCAAAGCCTTGGGATTAAGCTCTATTCCAAGCTCTTTAATTTTTTATTTTGAGATTCTGCGATTACTAAATTGCTAAATTTCCCAGGCTGGGCTGGAAATTGTCCTCTTGCCTCAGCCTTCCAGAGTCCTGGGATTACAGGTGTGTGCCACTGCACCCCTACTCTTTTTTTTTTTCTCTTTCTCTTTTCTGGGGCAGTGTTATTGATGAGGATTGAACCCAGGACCTCTTACAAACTAAGCATATGTTCTACCACTGAGCTATAACCCTGCTGAGCTACGCCATGTTTTCTTGTTTCCTTCTGCTTTGTTTTGTTTCTTTACAATTTCCCGTATTTTTCAATTCTCTGGTATATGTCAAAGTTGAAGTTCCTCGAAGCAGTTTCAGGTACCTGAGGTATTACTGTAAGGCCATATATGCTTGTAAGCAGAGAAGAGCTGACACAGGGAACTACAAGAAGGAAACAGAGCCAGAGAGAGAGAAACCAACACTTGTGTGAGAGGAGAAGAGTACTGAGGATTTGATGTCTCAAAGAGAAATAGATTGTAATTGTCTAGCCATTCACTGTATAGGTATTTTCCCAGGCTTTCGGGTGCTGGAATCTCCTTCTAGAAGTGATTTTTAGGCTTTTTGTCCTGAATAAAGAATTGAACGGGTGCAGGGGAGATAGCTCAGTAGAATAAGCGTTTGCCTGGCAAGCACAAAGTCCTAAATTCAATCCCCCGGACCACCAAAAAAAAAAAAAAAAAAGACTTAAGCATGAACGGTGACAACGTTTTACATTTATTAAAGTTAGGAAAAAATAGCTTTTGCAGAGCACGTTTGTGCCAAGTGAAAGTAGGATGAAGGGAGAAAAAAAAAACCCACCCTGCACCGTAGGATACGCTACTGTGAAGAGACTGGATCGTAAAAGCTTAATAGTTACTTTCCTTTTTTTATATTTCCCACGCTGACTTCATCTCCAAACCATCCTATCAGAAACCTCCAGAGTTCTCGCGAGAGTACAGGGCTTTGCGGATGGACGGTTTTGCGCATGTGCTGGGGATTTTTCCCATCTCCTTGCTACGTCCTGTGTTCCTTTCTGTGACTACCTTATTTTAATATAAATACGTTAGCTGTTCTTAGATGGGAGGTAGTTAACTTTGGACGATACTTGTAGCTTTCAGTAGCCCCAGGGTGGTGATTGGATATAGATTGGATATAGTTGGATATAGACTGGCTTATCCTGAGTAGTGTTGAGCCCCTAATATGACTGAATAAAGAAGTTTAGAGGTAGTGCTGTTGTTGCAAACAAAATCCTGGGCTCAGATCAGCCAGTGTAAAATGATTCTTATTTCTCTTATCCCTGTGGGTCGTTTCGCAGAGAGTCTGAGCCAGTGGCTAAATCTTTAATAAAGCACATCTCAGTCATGGGGAAAAAATGTTGTTGTTTTTTTTTTTAAATTTACTATCTTCTTCCTTCTGGAAAAGTTGATAATTCTTATTTTATTTGAAGAATAGAAGGCCAAACTCAGGGCTTTTCACAGCCAAGAACACACTGTTATTGACCAACGTCTGCAACCCTTGATTCTTTAAAAGGCCTCACAAGAGAAGAAGGTACGTGTGACAGCATGCAGTTGTAGTCCCAGAGAGGTAGAATAGAAGAAATAAAGCTGGGTAGGAAGGGGATGAGGGAATTGAGAATTTAAAAAATTATACTTTCAAGAAAAACTGAAGCTTCAGAATGCAAGCCCATCTTTTGTTTGTTTGTTTGTTATTGTTTTGAGACAGTGTCTCGCTATGTAGTTCTGTCTGGCCTGAAGCTTTTTGGGCAATCCTCCTGCCTCAGCCTACTGAGCACAGGGGTTACAGGCGTGTGCCACCAAGCCCACAAACCCAGTTCATGTACTCTTCTTCCTTCTCCCAAAAAACTACAAACCTGAGCAGCTTCCTTTGAGCTGCAGATCAGCCTGTTCCTTTCCATTTACTTGCAAATATGCCTTCCATCCAGGAATGGATGACCCTTTGGCCTTTCCTCCTAGGAATAGACCATGACCTCAGTTGAGGTGGGCCAACCTCTTTTACTGTAGATTATCAAATTCCACAGATTTCCACTCCCCCAAACACATAAAAGACCCCCAGTTCCCAGCTGAACCGTGCCTTATTTATTTGAGAACCCACACTCTGGTCTTGAGTGTGTCCTATGTCTACCTCTAGTAGATCACCTCTTACTAGCATCTGGAAATTCATTTTCCCTACTGGGAGTAGCAAATCTGCACACATTGTAAAGGAGGGGGTTGGTTCCTTATTTCATCCTCAGGGACCCCCGTGACACCAGCACTCTGCACACCTGAGGCAGGCTCCAGCTTGAGCAAGTTAATGACTTATTGGGACCCTGTCTCAAAATCAAAAGCAAAATTGAACTGGAAATGTAGTTCATTATGAAGGACCAGGGTACCAGAAAAAAAAGCACAAAACAGAAAACGCACTTTGTGTCAACCTTGATTGGGTCAGGGTTATCCCCAGAGAAGAAAGTAGTGATACATCACTTGAATTCATGTTTTTTGCTTCCAGTTTCATGGAATTCATGTTTTTTGCTACCTACTTCTGGTAACTCATCTCCCACAGAGGAGAACATCAGGGAGAGCAGCGTTCCCAGGACTGGCACAGGTGTTCCGGCTGGAATCTGGGCACAGCCTCTGGGCACACAGGTCTGGGTTCCACTTACCCTGTCAGCATTGCAAAGGTCTTGGTCGTGTGACAGCCTGCAATACTATCTACATCCACCTTCCTAGAGACATGAAGCAGTTGTTGTCTGGCAGTACACATCTTCACTTTCGCCCCACCTTATCTATCTTGCTGTCTTAGGCATTCCCATCATACTGCGTGCATCTTCATGTTTTGAGTTTTTTTTTTTTTGTTTTTTTTTTTTGGTACCAGGGATTGAATTCAGGACCCTTTGCTACTTTAACAAATGGAAATGTATCTTTCTCTAAATTTGATTAACTATGATTATTTGTGAAGATACATACCTTTGCACTGTATACTTTGATATTTGCTTTTATTATTTTTAAAAACTATTATCCGCTCATCGGTCACAGTGGACCTTCACTTTGCTTTCTTTTCTCTGTCCAGCAATTATTTCCCTCATCTCTGAAAATAGCCAGGAGACTCTTCTGTTCATCCTTTCCTCCCTGCGAACTCACTGGAAGTTCTTGACAAAAGCACCTGTTGGAAACTGGAGTGAAACAAGAGACTCAGATAGCTGGCAAGACAGAAAGTGGGTGAGGACATCTGAGGCTGGTGCGGACGCTCACCTGGGTCAACCTTATCACCCGGCTTTTTCAGGTAAGCAACTCCTGGCCATGAAAAGGTCCTCACTAGTGTGTTCTTTGGCCCATTTTAAATCAGTGTGTGTTCTGACTTTGCTTGCTTGCTTGCTTGCTTGCTTTCTCTCTTTCATTCTCTTTTATTATTCCTGTTTTATACAGGGTCTCTCAGTGTATAGTTTAGCCTGGCCTTGAACTCACACTGTAGCCCCCGAGAGCCTCTTGCCTCAGCCTCTGTTGTAGTCTGGGGTTTGCAATGTGAACAATAATACCATAAATGAAACTTCATTGTATCATTATTTTATAATAATCACCCAAAGAGTCATATACAAAAAGGGTACAGGAAATCTGTCCACACACTAAAGGTCAAAGAATCCAGCTGAGGGCCTGGATCCCATGGTAATGTCCTTTTTGAGTCCATCTGAAGACCTGGAGCCCAGAACAATGTCCCCACGGGTCCAACTGGAGGCCTAGAGCCCACGACAATATCTCAAGCAGGCCTGCTTCATGGATCTGCACTGGAAAGGCCCAAAGCTCAGAGGTAGAGGCTAGAAAGTCTGTGGCAGCAGGATGAAGGATCTGAGCCAGGAGGCTGAGGGATCTGAACCAGAGCCAGGAAGCAATGCTCAAAGTGAAGATCAGAGCTCCCCTGAAAAGTACCACAGCCTTCCTCAGCAACAGCGAGGTGCCAAGCGCCTTCAGCAATAAGAACAGCTGAGTTCCTCGGGAAAGCAAGCATGACAAGCTCTCCCAGGAAAGGAGCAGCTCCCTGCAGCTTCCCAACCGCTTCTGTTCTTCTCCAGTTTGTCTATTTTGTTGGTAACAGTTGCTCAGGTGAGCTTCCTACGCCCAGAACCTCACTGATTCCATTCAGCTGGGTGTTACATGTTGCCCACCAGTTTTCAATTCACCACTATATGTATCCCTTTGTTTTTCAACACCAAAATATGAAAAGTATGGGCGATTGATTGATTTTCTTTTTATGGTACTGGAGATCCAACTTATGCCTTTTCCCTAAGCTACATTTTCATCCCTGTTTTATTTTGAGACAGGGTCTTGCCAAATGGCTAAATTGTCCAGGGTGGACTTGAATTTTCAGTCTTTTTGCCTCAGCCTCCCAGAGTGCTGAGATTACAGATACATGTTGCCACACTTGTGCTGAGTGATTTTTAAATCTTTTATTGATTTGGTACAGGGTCTCACTACAAAGCTCGGACTCCTAGTGATCCTCCTGTCTCAACATCCCCAGTGCTGGGATTACAGGCGTGCTCCACCATTCCAGTTTTGGTGGCTGGCTAAGCACAGGGTTGGCACACACTGGGGACCAAATCCCGGTCCTTGCCCTTGCCAGGCAGGCACTTAGGCCACTGAGCTGTCTCCCCAGCCCATGTCCTGGGTGACTTTTAAAAATCTTTTTATTGTGAAATAATCTTATATGCAGAAAAGCTGCAAAGATTGTTTGGAGAATTTCCACAGGGCTGGCACGCAGTTTCCTGGTCACAGAAGCTGACTCGCTCTTGTGCTTCATGCTGCTGTGCCACCGAACTAAACCACGAGCCCTGTGGGTGAATGCTTGTGATTTATATGTACATAAGTACTTTTAAGAATAATTTTCTTATATTGAACAACTTGTGCAATGTGTGCATGTCGTTTATCTTTTTTTTATTTTTGTTGCTTCTACTTTTTTTACTGGTAGATTTTAGATACACATAATGATAACATTCATTATGGGGAATTTTTTTTTTTCTTTTGGAGCCAGGAATGGAACTCATGACCTCATGCTTGCCAGGCAGGCCCTCTGTGCCACTGAGCTATCTCCGCAGCCCTCATCATGTGGAATTTGTGCCTATACTTGATAGATCTCACTTATTTTTATCTCCATTCCCCTCCCATCCTTATTTACAAAAGCTTTGTTTTCATTTTTTCCTCCTATTCTTTTTTTCTCGTTCCTTCCTTTCTTCCCCCTTGCCCCATCTCAGCTAAACATCTTGCCGTTTCCCAGTATCTATTATAAATTTTGGTATAGATCATTTTTCTAACTAGAAAATGAATATTGAAAAGACTTTTTAAAAAAATTATCACAGCTTCCATCTCTCCCTTCCTTCTTGTGCTGGATTTGAACCCAAAGCCTCACCCATTCTAAACATGTGCTCTTCTATTGAGTTAGCCCCCTCCCACCATGGATTACCTAGGATTTTGTTTTGTTTTGAGGAAGAGTTTGTCTTTGTAGTTCAGGCTGGCTTTGTACTCCCTATATCCCAGGCTCGTGTCGAACTCACAACAATCCTCCTTCCTCAGCCTCCCAAGTGCTGGGATCGCGGGTGTGTGCCACTGTGCCCGGCTAACTACCTAGATTATTACTCTGTCAGTGAACTCAAGGAATTCATTTTATCTTTAGACTAGAAAATGTTGCAGAGAACATTTACCTCAGGCATTTTGGTAAAAGATTATGTGCTGTGTTTAAGTTAGTGATTATAACTCGCTGGTCATTTAAGACAGGTTAAAATATAACTGCTCCTGTGTTCTTTATGCCCTGCAGGGGAACCGGTTTCTGCCCTTGTCCACCACCAGTGGCTGCGATCACTTGGCTCAGGGGACTCCTGAAAACACTTCTTGGCTCTTGTGCTTCCGTTTCTCTCCACTGGTACTGCCTAAGAAAAACAGACTAAAATTCCCTTCTCACCTGTATTTACATATTAAAAATCTGTTCTTTTATTTTATTTGTTGTGGTGCAAGGGATTGTACCCAGAGCCTCCTATCTGCTAAGGAGTGTTCTGTCCCTGAGTCACAACCAGCTCTAAGAAAACGCAGATCCTCCCTGTTAAATAATGGCGCTCGAGGAAGCATCTGGGGGTTGAGACGGTGGAAGACTAGATTTCGCTCCACCCGCTTGCCGGCCGGCAGAACTCCAAGACAGCTGCAATGATCTGAACTGGAGGCCAAGTACAAGCAGCATTTAGAATTGGGTGTTGCAGCCTCAAAGAATCCAGAGAGAATCCGGATGGAGAGTTTGAGGTCAGAGCTGCAGGGACAAATAGCGCAGGTGTGTAGCTGGAGCTGGCGTCAAGACTCCAGGTCCAGCCGTAAATTTTTTATGGGCCCCTAGTTGTTTTTTTTTTTTTTTTTTGGTCATGTTTAGTACAGTTCTACAGGGTCTCACTGCGTAGATCTGACTTGTAGTGATCCTCCTGTTTTCAGCCTCCCAAGCGCTGGGATTACAGGCACGCACCCTGGGGGCGGGGCCGGCTCAGCATGCCGGGAATTGAACCCTAGGCCCTGTGCTTTGCCTAAGCAGGTGCTTTAGTCCACTGAGCTATCTGGCCGGCCCAGAGCCCTTCTTTTTTGTTTGCGGAGGGCAGCCTGAATGCCTACTGTTTGTACAGGGCCACGTGACATTCTCTCTCAGGGAGGCCTGACGCGAATTTTTGTGTCTCGTTTTGTTTTCTCTGATTTTACTCTGTACCAGAAAGAAGAGGGAACAAAAAAAAAAAATCAATAGCAAGGAAAAGTAAATGAACAAAAACACTATTAGAAAAGTTAGAGACTGAGTGCTTTCCAACTATAGCCATGTCACAGCTGAATATGTTTTAGGAAAACATATTAAGAAAAGATAGAATCCAAAGATTTTATAGACTTTTCTCATCTATAAAATGAATGTAAAAATTACATTGGATTGTTGTGAAACTCAAATCAGGTCCAGGGTGTATAGGATGTGCCCACAATTTCCAACCAAGAAAAGAATAATTACCCTTAGTCTAAAATTCCTGAGGGGCCTGGGGAGATAGCTCAGAGGTCTAAGTGCCTGCATGCCAAGCCAAAGAACCTAGGTTGGATCCCAGGTACAGCATGTGCCAATGTGCTGGCTCTGAAACCAGGTGTGTGCCAGCACTCCTGTAATCCCATTGCTGGGGAGATTGAGACAGGATCACTCTAAGTCTAAGCTGCCTAGCTAGACCCTGTACCAAATAAGTAAGTAAATAAATAAATAAAGATTAAAAACAAATAAAATAAAATTCCTGAGGAAGAAATTGTATAGCTATCATTAGCCATGAAGGAAATGCAAATCAAACCTACAGCAAGATACTATGACAGCCTAAAAATAGTGCAGCCATATACAACCAGCTCTCCCACTTCTGCATGTGTACCTGAAGGAAATGAACAGGTTCACAAAAAAGGACTCCTGGAGTGATTGTGTGACTCACACCCACTCACATCTATTCACAATCACAGGTAGAATGTGGAAATTTACTAGCAGAATGAAAACTTCTAGATCCTCACCCTTCATCACTGTCTATTCAGTACCTGAAACCATTCAAGGCATTTTGTGGTAATAATTAAGTAGTTGTGATGCTGAGAAATAAACGTTTGCTCTTTGTCCTCATTGGCTGGCATACAGACTCCTAAAATCCTTGAAATCCCTAGAAGGATGAGTCTTTGGAGGGCTAGTGAGGTGCTTACGGCTGCAGGCCCAAGCTAGCTTCAGGAGCAGATGGAAGTGGAGAGGGGCTGAAGGTTAAGTCAGTACCCAATGGCCAATGATTTAATTAATATGTCTATGGAATGAACCCTCCAAATACATCCAGCATGACAGGGCTGGGACACCTTGGAGAGCCTCTAGACAGCTGAGTACCAGGAGATTCCCAGAGCATGACACAGCTAGAAAAGACTATGCCTACATCCTGCCTCCTGTACCTCAGCCTCTGCATCTCTTCATCGCTGCCCTGTCATGTCCTTTGTTATACACTGAGCAGTGTAACCAAAGCTTCCCTCTGAGATCCCTGAGCCACTCAAGCAAATGAACTCATCCCAAGGAAGGAGCTGTCGAAACCAGGCCTGATAACCTGGTTTGTTAGAGTAGGCGTGAGACAACCCAAGGCTTGACTTGGGGCTCTGAAAGAGGGCAAATATGGGGGACCGAACCCTCGACTGTAAGATCTGAGTCTGGAGACTGGTCAGAACTGAAGTGAATTAGAAGATCCCTAGCAGGTGAGTGCTGCAGAATTGCTTGCTTGCTGTGCAAGTGAAAATTCTCCACATTTCTGAGTGTCAGAATGGCTGGGTGCCTGGTAAGGAGAAATTTGTACACACATTGACCAGAGTTCACTGAACTATTCTGTACTGTTTTGCATTGAGTATATGAAGAGGAAAAAGTTAATTAACCCTGCATCCTTACAGAAGTTTATTTTCTCTTTTAGGTAGCTGAGTGAGTGAAAATTATAGAACATGGAAGCCTAAGGCCCATTGATCCTCCTCTTCCTCTTCCTCCTTTTATCCCTTTCTCATTCCTCTTTGATGTGGTTGAATAAGCTTCCCGTGCTCCCCTCCTGACCTCTCCTTCTAGGCATGATTTTGAGCATCCCAGGAAACATGTGTGTAGGGTTTACAGAATCTTCCTGAGCACAATAAGTGACATACTTTCAGGGTAACTTGAGACCAGCATCTCACTCCTGAGTGCTGCACAAGTGGTGCTCTTCACTTAAAATTGCACCAAGAAATAAACTTGCAAAAAGACAGAGTGAATCTGTCTTGTTCACGGTTACATTTCTGACACACTGTCACCATTCTCAGGTTTTTTTGTGGGACATTTTTCCCCCATTTTTTCTTAGATCTCTCTCCTTTTAGATCTCCAGCACCGCCTTTGTGATCTAGATCAGCATAAAGACTTCAGAGCATAAAATTAGCTCTTACTTTGATGTTGAAACTCTACGATCATGAATTCTTCCCTACCAGCCTTCCTGGGTTTGGCTACTAGCCCTCTGAACATCTGTCCTTTGTATTGGTGCCTGCCAGTACCTCACCCCCTCTATCCGTGCTGTGTGGGCCCAGGCATCATTCCAGGGACGTCAATAGCTTACTGCCCTTGAACCCTATCTCCTGCCCGGACTTTCTCCTGAGCCTCAGACTTCTATTTCCTGCTGTGTCCTAGACAGATCTGCCTGGAGAATCACAGGCAAACATCACACTTAGCCTATCTAGGAAGATGCAATTCTACAGCATGCCTTTTCTTCTCAAAGGCAGCCGTCAAAATTGAGAATAGTTTAGCCACAAGAAAATCATCTCTTTTGGGTGCTGTATCAAATAGTAGCTGGCAAGGAAACTTCACATGCCTGCATTTTCCATGAAAGGGGCAGTTACTTCAGGGAAGAAACAGTAATTTGGGGCAGGGAGAAATGGACTTCACAGATCTTTTGATAACTTTTAAAGTTTACATTATGCACATGTATTCCTAGTTAAACAAGAATCATAAGAACTGTAATGCAGAAATCTTTCTTGTAAAATTTCATTTATCAGAAACTGTGGACTCCCCATGAGGGAGCCGCTCCATTTGTTTTCGAAGTATACCTTGCTGAAAGTGAGAGGAGATCATTTATTCATGCATGCTTTCTCCTCTTAAATAAGTCTGCTTGAAGGCCGAGATGGTATTGCAAGTTTTCTAGGGCACAAGTTCATGGGTTGCTGGGCACTAAGCCCCCTGAATTTGAATATTGAGTGTATCGGTCATACCCACTTGTGCACGGACACATCGCAGAGTGCCAGGCATTGGTAAGATCTGAGACACAGAATTAAATAACTCCTAGTTCCTGTGCTCAAATTGCTCAGAGTCCAGGGATCGCATGAAGAGATGGGCTAGTGAGCAGAGATATTTAGGGCATGGGGCTGGCTCGTAAGCAGAGAAGGTCTAGGCGGTCACAGAAGGCAGGTTGAACCCCTGGAAGCCTGCACTCCTGATGCCGAGTTGAATTAGACAAAGGACAGAGGGGGCGCACAGGAGCAAAGACTCTGGGACCTGGCATGCTAGACCTGAAGCTAGGGAGGGACACACACTTCTGAGCTGCCAGAGCACATGCAAGGTAGCCAATAATGGTTTGGAGACATCGTCTTCCTTAACTCATTAATCCAAGAACTCAAGCCCTGTGTGAGTGTGTGTTTCTTATTTTCTGTAAAGTTTAGTTTCCTTCCTTCTTCCACCCTTTTCTCCTCCTCCTCTTCTTTTTCTGCCCTTTCTTCATCTCTTTCTTCTTCCTCGTTTTCGCTCCCTTCCTTTCTCCTTCTCCCCTTCTTCTCTCCTCACTTCCCTTCCTTTTATTTATTTTTGATATGGGGCCTCGCTAAGTAACCGAGGCTGACCTCAGATTCTTGGTTCTCCTGCCTGGGCCTTTCATACAGTGGATGTAAAGGCATGTGCTACTGCATTAGATTGATTGCCTTTCACACTGCATGAAATCATACCCACCGATGGAAGGTTTCCAAGCCTTGCCTGATCTTCCTAACATTCAGAGCCACAGAACTTCTGAATTTGTATATGGAATTGTGTAATATGCACGTGTGTATTTTCCAAGAAAAAGAACCTGGACATCTTATTAATAGTGATTACCTCCCCCAATCTTCCTCTTTATCTTTGTCTTTGCTTTCTGTTTTTCTGTCTCTGTCTCTGTCTCTATTTCTGTCTCTCTTATATATACACACTCAGGTTCAATATGTGAATATTTTCTTTCATTCTAAACTTCTAAAACCCACAGCTCTGGTACAGTGAAAGGGACTCTCAGTTATTCCAGCCACTCTTGAACTTTGGGCAGTCCACTGCCAAGAAATGAATATCATTACCCATCTGAAGTCTCTTGCTGAATAAATTTCTAGTAGCTTCATATTGGTTGATCAGGGCTTTGAGAGTAGATTCTTCCAGAGCTAGAATATACTAGCTCTGTATGTAGGGGCTACTGAATACTTCCATATAAAACTCTGGCTTTAAATGTGCAAATGAATAGAGAAATGTGGATGTGTGTGAGATACAAATGCATTATCTGAGAAAAATAATAAGCTTGGTTATTTCATTAAATGATTCATATGTTCTTTCTTTGCTCCACCAGTTGGCTATGCCAGAGGATTTCAAGTTTATCTTAATTTGTCTGGCAATGAAATTGACGTGAAGGACATAATACAAAGCGTAGGTTCAATTTGAGAGGATACCATACAACAGGAAACTATAATGGGCCTTTATCTCTTTATCAATGATAAGAATTTTCTGCCTTGCCTATATTTATATGGGCCTTTTATCATTTAAGTTTCATTTCTCTTTCGAAGTATCGCACGAATAAATTATTTTTTCACTGACTATATTTCTTTTCTTTTTTTTATGTAGAGCATAGTGCCTGAAAAAGGGAGCCTATGTTAAAAGAAACAGCATCTGGAACCTTAATGTTGCTCTTAAGTGGGTGCATGGCCTTAAGAAAAGGCCTATATCTTTCTAACACTCATTGTCCTTAGTGGAAAACTGGGCTAAGGGAAGCACAAGAGACAGGGTGCGTGTGAGGATCGCATAGATGCAAAGAGGCAGGACCGGGGACTGAACTCAGGCCCTTGTGCTTGCTAGGCAAGCGCTTATTCTACTCAGCTATTTCCCCAGCCCTAAAGAGGTGAATTTTTACAGCATTGCTAAGAGCAGTCGCTGTTCATGACTTCAAAGTTTACTTTCTACCTTTGTACTGCTGTGTGTCACCAGTATGCCAGGTGATTTGCAAACTTTAAAATTGCACTTGGCTGCTTAGGCAGGCACAGTGACACGGATTTGATCCCCAGTGTGCCCCACCATGCTGGCCCTGCCCCCGGGTTGCACTGAGATGGCGAATGAGACTATGTGGTGGCACATGCTTATAATCCCAGCTCTTGGGAGACTGAACACAGGAGAATCAGTATGAGTCCAATCTGTGTAGCGGGACTTTGTAGACCCTGTACTAAATATATTTTAAAAAAAGAAAGAAGAAAGAGAGAAAGAAAGAAAAAGAAAAAGAAAAAGAAAAAGAAAAAGAAAAGAAACACTTGCCCATGGGTCTGTGTTGTCAGAGGCAGAATTGTGGTTATGAAGATGGATAGAAGTGGAATAGCTGGGTTGAGTGGAATTTTTAGTGTTAGGAAACTCCACATTGATTTCCATTATGGTTATCCTAATTTTACATTCCCAACATCTTAGGAAGATTCCTTTCTCCACACAGAATCACCAGAATTTATTAATATTCTCTCTCTCTCTCTCTCTCTCTCTCTCTCTCTCTCTCTCTCTTTCTGCCCGCTCAGCCCGCCCTGGGGGCAGGGCTAGCATGGCATATGGTGTGCCCAGAAATTGAACCACAGTCTCTGCACTTTTTTAAACTTGCCTAAGCAGGCGCTTTAGCCCGCTAAGCTATCTCGCCAGCTCCAATATTTGATTTCTTGATGACAGCCATTCTTTCTCAAGTAAGAAGAAATCTGATGTTGTTTTAATTTGCATTTTTCTAGAGGCCAGAGATGTTGAACATGTGTGTGTGTGTGTGTGTGTGTGTGTGTGTGCATAGAGAACAATTTTTAGTGTGTATTGAACAAATGTTGAAGTAGTACGTCCAGGATATATGTATGTAAGGCATAATTCATCGTGGGAAAAACTGGTTCCCTAAGTTTTGAGAAAACGCAGGATGAAGATAGGGAATGGGCCACGGCACTAATCAAGGAATGATCTGGGAGCAAGGTCTGTGAGGCCCACTTGGAAGCGGGCAGGTGCGCGGCTTGAGGAGGAGCGAAGCAAAGGATCTTTTCCTAGGGGTGGAATGGGTGTGATGTATTGGGCAGGGGCATGTGATTGCAGAAGGCCACCGCCTTGTAACACTGAACTGGGGATGCGTGCTGCACAGCAAGGCGAGGATAAAGGTGGAAGGGTCCGCACAAAGCCTTTTCTGCTTGTGACAAGCAGTTGTGCTTGCTTCTGGATAATTCCTGAGCACACCAGCAGGACCCGATCTCAAGTTCCTCTCTCGTCCTACTTACTTGTGGTGCAATGCAGCATGGGAACCTCAGAACGCTAGGGTATAGTTTAGTTCACACAATTCCAGGGAAGGGATTGGTTGGTATTTGAAAGTTGGGGGGGGGGCGGGGAGATGGCTCAGTACAATAAGCGCTTGTCTGGCAAACGCAAGGGCCTGAGTTCAATCCCCAGCGCAAAAAAAAAAAAAAAAAAAAAACGAAAGTTTCGAGGATCTTATATAGAATTTCTAAGGTAAGACCGACCAAATTTACAAATACTGGTGGCTTTTATCCGTCAGTTGAAGGGTGAACCTCACTTAAACCAGTACCCAGAAATGATAGCTCTGTAACTCGCGCACCCCTGCCTTAAGCAGCAAACATGGTAATTAGAATTTTAAGCTTCGCGGAGGTTTACAGACTTCTGTTGGGATCTGGCCGTGTAGCCAGCCGCAGGCTGCAGACACGCATGCTTGGCATCCACTGAGGCCTTGGGTTCCATCAACCCCAGAACCAAGACTGACTTCATTTCTTTGGCTAAGCAGCAGCCCTTAAGTTGTAATTACGCCTGGCAAAGTTCTCAAACACCGCCACCTACTGGAAGCTCTGTAGACGTGTCGTGCGCTATGTTAAACTAGAGCTCACGAAGTAACTTTTTCTTTTTTCCGGGGTTATTTGTGAGGGGTGCACTAGGAATCAAAAGCCGGGGCCTCAAGCTCAATAGGAAAGGACTCTACTACCTGGCTTCACTAGCACCCCTTGTCTTTCTATCATGGGTGAACAAGGCATATTAAAATTCATCAGTCTTTTTCTAGTATCACCTTGTCACTTAAGTGACTCTTCATAGATGCCTAAAACTAATCTGAGCTGTGAAACAAGAAACACACATCTGAGGATCACTTTTAAATAAAGAAGTTACCCCTTTGCTTGACTTTAGGGGACTGTCATTAATAAAAATCTTACCATTTTCTCTCTTACCATCAGTTCCTCATAATAAAAGACCAACAAGAGATTCAGAACATTCTAGAAGACAGCTACTATGTACAGTAAAATTGAGGTCCAAAATTAAAATAATGTACTTTATGTATCAGC